>NW_026607923.1:300000-447500 GCF_029499605.1 Hyla sarda | reverse complement strand
ACAGGTAAGTGTGTGCTTGTGTGTGTGTTTCCTATGCAGATCCTAAACCCAGTATCAAATGCAAGTAGGAGGAGTAAGAAGGGTTCCTGCCAAAGCCAGGTTATGGATTGCATTTAAAAATGGTCCATCAGAGTGAAATGGACTCCCATCTTCCTGCTTAGCAATAATGATATGGGTTTAGGGCCTGCTGTGTGTACTGGTGGGTGACTGCCACCCAGCCAGAGTGTGTATGGGAGGCTGCCAGCCAGCCTACCTTCCTACAAGTAGTGATGGTGCATGTGAAGGGGACAGCGTTGGTTCCTCCCCTTTCACAGTTATCCCTTCTCATTCTTCCTTTTGGCTGGTATCAAATGTGGTGTCTGTTTATATCAGTTTACTATCTGATATGTCCCCTATCTGGTAGCATATATTAAGTGCACCACAAGGGTTCAGTGTTGGAAAGAAAGATTACCTGTTTATTTACTGCTGCAGCTGCTTGCTGGCTAGTCCAGTGGGCCCCTACTGCAGGCAAAAGACAATAGGTGGTGCCGCTTGTGTCTGGCCCCTGTTGCAGCGACCAGGCACAGGACTGCTGCTGCTGAATGTCCTCTTTAATTGAATAAGCTCAGCAACCAGCACACCTGTGCAGGTTGGACATGACATGATAGGTAGCTGTCTTTCAGGTAGTGGGTGCTGAATCTTGTTAATTGACATGGGGGTGTCATTGCTGTTGATTGACCATGCATTGGTACTGTGGTATTGGAATAATAAAAACAAATGTTGCCAGCCAACCATCCATTGCAATAATGGATAGGACATCAGCTATGAGGCATTTGTTTGTACAAACTGCTGCTCACAACTAATGTTGTAATATAGTGTCTCCATCTGCTGGTGGTATTGAATAAGCAATAGTGCAATGATAGGGTCTGAAAAAGAAGAAAAATAAGAAGCAGCAGCATAGGAAAAAAGGAGGAAAGAAGGAAAACATGGAGAGAAGAAAAAAAGAAGGTTAAAAAAAAAGGTGAAAACATGTTTAAAAAAGTATTTCCATCTCTCTCTCTCTCTCTCTCTATATATATATATATATATATATATTTAAAAGAAAAAAAAATTATATATATATATATATATATATATATATATATACATATAGAAAGAGAGAAAGAGATAGATAGATAGATAGATAGATAGATACATAGATACATACATTACATACATTACATACATACATACATATGTGTGTATTGTTGGAGTTGCAAACATGGGTGCACTTGACAAACTCAGTGCGGCTATTCCCCATTGAAAGATTGTTGCATCCAGGACCCTTAGCACTGTGATATGCTACTCAATACCACTGGCATGGCCAGGTGTAAACAACATCTGACCTTTGTTGTGTATGTAACCATGGAGATTGTGATGTCACCTAGGCCCACCAAAGAACAGCCTTGTCAGAAGCAGCACTGCCATGATCAGAAGCAGCAGCACCATAAGTTTTCAAATAAGCTGGATTTAACCAAGACAAGTGAGTCCAATAGGATGCAGGTATGTCCTCTATCCTTACAGCTTCCCGTGGCTGTTGGTTTTATACCGTTTGGGGACAGCCAAGGAGGCGTCAGCAGGCAACACAGGTAAGTGTGTGCTTGTGTGTGTGTGTGTGTGTGTTTCCTATGCAGATCCTAAACCCAGTATCAAATGCAAGTAGGAGGAGTAAGAAGGGTTCCTGCCAAAGCCAGGTTATGGATTGCATTTAAAAATGGTCCATCAGAGTGAAATGGACTCCCATCTTCCTGCTTAGCAATAATGATATGGGTTTAGGGCCTGCTGTGTGTACTGGTGGGTGACTGCCACCCAGCCAGAGTGTGTATGGGAGGGTGCCAGCCAGCCTACCTTCCTACAAGTAGTGATGGTGCATGTGAAGGGGACAGCGTTGGTTCCTCCCCTTTCACAGTTATCACTTCTCATTCTTCCTTTTGGCTGGTATCAAATGTAGTGTCTGTTTATATCAGTTTACTATCTGATATGTCCCCTATCTGGTAGCATATATTAAGTGCACCACCAGGGTTCAGTGTTGGAAAGAAAGATTACCTGTTTATTTACTGCTGCAGCTGCTTGCTGGCTAGTCCAGTGGGCCCCTACTGCAGGCAAAAGACAATAGGTGGTGCCGCTTGTGTCTGGCCCCTGTTGGAGCGACCAGGCACAGGACTGCTGCTGCTGAATGTCCTCTTTAATTGAATAAGCTCAGCAACCAGCACACCTGTGCAGGTTGGACATGACATGATAGGTAGCTGTCTTTCAGGTAGTGGGTGCTGAATCTTGTTAATTGACATGGGGGTGTCATTGCTGTTGATTGACCATGCATTGGTACTGTGGTATTGGAATAATAAAAACAAATGTTGCCAGCCAACCATCCATTGCAATAATGGATAGGACATCAGCTATGAGGCATTTGTTTGTACAAACTGCTGCTCACAACTAATGTTGTAATATAGTGTCTCCATCTGCTGGTGGTATTGAATAAGCAATAGTGCAATGATAGGGTCTGAAAAAGAAGAAAAATAAGAAGCAGCAGCATAGGAAAAAAGGAGGAAAGAAGGAAAACATGGAGAGAAGAAAAAAAGAAGGTTAAAAAAAAAGGTGAAAACATGTTTAAAAAAGTATTTCCATCTCTCTCTCTATATATATGTATATATATATATATATATATATATATATATATATATATATATATATATATATAAAAGAAAAAGAAAAAAAAAATATATATATACATAAAGAGAGAGTGAAAGAGATAGATAGATAGATAGATAGATATACATAGATACACATAGATACACATAGATACACATAGATACACATACATACATACATACATACATACATACATACATACATATGTGTGTATTGTTGGAGTTGCAAACATGGGTGCACTTGACAAACTCAGTGCGGCTATTCCCCATTGAAAGATTGTTGCATCCAGGACCCTTAGCACTGTGATATGCTACTCAATACCACTGGCATGGCCATATGTAAACAACATCTGACCTTTGTTGCGTATGTAACCATGGAGATTGTGATGTCACCTAGGCCCACCAAAGAACAGCCTTGTCAGAAGCAGCACTGCCATGAGCACAAGCAGCAGCACCATAAGTTTTCAAATAAGCTGGATTTAACCAAGACAAGTGAGTCCAATAGGATGCAGGTATGTCCTCTATCCTTACAGTTTCCCGTGGCTGTTGGTTTTATACTGTTTGGGGACAGCCAAGGAGGCGTCAGCAGGCAACACAGGTAAGTGTGTGCTTGTGTGTGTGTGTGTGTGTGTGTGCGTGTGTATTTCCTATGCAGATCCTAAACCCAGTATCAAATGCAAGTAGGAGGAGTAAGAAGGTTTTCTGCCAAAGCCAGGTTATGGATTGCATTTAAAAATGGTCCATCAGAGTGAAATGGACTCCCATCTTCCTGCTTAGCAATAATGATATGGGTTTAGGGCCTGCTGTGTGTACTAGTGGGTGACTGCCACCCAGCCAGAGTGTGTATGGGAGGCTGCCAGCCAGCCTCCCTTCCTACAAGTAGTGATGGTGCATGTGAAGGGGACAGCGTTGGTTCCTCCCCTTTCACAGTTATCACTTCTCATTCTTCCTTTTGGCTAGTATCAAATGTGGTGTCTGTTTATATCAGTTTAATATCTGATATGTCCCCTATCTGGTAGCATATATTAAGTGCACCACCAAGGTTCAGTGTTGGAAAGAAAAATTACCTGTTTATTTGCTGCTGCAGCTGTTTGCTGGCTAGTCCAGTGGGCCCCTACTGCAGGCAAAAGACAATAGGTGGTGCCGCTTGTGTCTGGCCCCTGTTGGAGCGACCAGGCACAGGACTGCTGCTGCTGAATGTCCTCTTTAATTGAATAAGCTCAGCAACCAGCACACCTGTGCAGGTTGAACATGACATGATAGGTAGCTGTCTTTCAGGTAGTGGGTGCTGAATCTTGTTAATTGACATGGGGGTGTCATTGCTGTTGATTGACCATGCATTGGTACTGTGGTATTGGAATAATAAAAACAAATGTTGCCAGCCAACCATCCATTGCAATAATGGATAGGACATCAGCTATGAGGCATTTGTTTGTACAAACTGCTGCTCACAACTAATGTTGTAATATAGTGTCTCCATCTGCTGGTGGTATTGAATAAGCAATAGTGCAATGATAGGGTCTGAAAAAGAAGAAAAATAAGAAGCAGCAGCATAGGAAAAAAGGAGGAAAGAAGGAAAACATGGAGAGAAGAAAAAAAGAAGGTTAAAAAAAAGGTGAAAACATGTTTAAAAAAGTATTTCCATCTCTCTCTCTCTCTATATATGTATATATATATATATATATATTTAAAAGAAAAAAAAATTATATATATATATATATATATATATATATATATATATATACATATAGAAAGAGAGAAAGAGATAGATAGATAGATAAATAGATAGATAGATACATACATACATACATACATATGTGTGTATTGTTGGAGTTGCAAACATGGGTGCACTTGACAAACTCAGTGCGGCTATTCCCCATTGAAAGATTGTTGCATCCAGGACCCTTAGCAGTGTGATATGCTACTCAATACCACTGGCATGGCCAGGTTTAAACAACATCTGACCTTTGTTGTGTATGTAACCATGGAGATTGTGATGTCACCTAGGCCCACCAAAGAACAGCCTTGTCAGAAGCAGCACTGCCATGAGCAGAAGCAGCAGATCCATAGGTTTTCAAATAAGCTGGATTTAACCAAGACAAGTGAGTCCAATAGGATGCAGGTATGTCCTCTATCCTTACAGTTTCCCGTGGCTGTTGGTTTTATACCGTTTGGGGACAGCCAAGGAGGCGTCAGCAGGCAACACAGGTAAGTGTGTGCTTGTGTGTGTGTGTGTGTGTGTTTCCTATGCAGATCCTAAACCCAGTATCAAATGCAAGTAGGAGGAGTAAGAAGGGTTCCTGCCAAAGCCAGGTTATGGATTGCATTTAAAAATGGTCCATCAGAGTGAAATGGACTCCCATCTTCCTGCTTAGCAATAATGATATGGGTTTAGGGTCTGCTGTGTGTACTGGTGGGTGACTGCCACCCAGCCAGAGTGTGTATGGGAGGCTGCCAGCCAGCCTCCCTTCCTACAAGTAGTGATGGTGCATGTGAAGGGGACAGCATTGGTTCCTCCCCTTTCACAGTTATCACTTCTCATTCTTCCTTTTGGCTGGTATCAAATGTGGTGTCTGTTTATATCAGTTTAATATCTGATATGTCCCCTATCTGGTAGCATATATTAAGTGCACCACCAGGGTTCAGTGTTGGAAAGAAAGATTACCTGTTTATTTGCTGCAGCTGCTTGCTGGCTAGTCCAGTGGGCCCCTACTGCAGGCAAAAGACAATAGGTGGTGCCGCTTGTGTCTGGCCCCTGTTGGAGCGACCAGGCACAGGACTGCTGCTGCTGAATGTCCTCTTTAATTGAATAAGCTCAGCAACCAGCACACCTGTGCAGGTTGGACATGACATGATAGGTAGCTGTCTTTCAGGTAGTGGGTGCTGAATCTTGTTAATTGACCATGCATTGGTACTGTGGTATTGGAATAATTAAAACAAATGTTGCCAGCCAGCCATCCATTGCAATAATGGATAGGACATCAGCTATGAGGCATTTGTTTGTACAAATTGCTGCTCACAACTAATGTTGTAATATAGTGTCTCCATCTGCTGGTGGTATTGAATAAGCAATAGTGCAATGATAGGGTCTGAAAAAGAAGAAAAATAAGAAGCAGCAGCATAGGAAAAAAGGAGGAAAGAAGGAAAACATGGAGAGAAGAAAAAAAGAAGGTAAAAAAAAGGTGAAAACATGTTTAAAAAAGTATTTCCATCTCTCTCTCTCTATATATGTATATATATATATATATATATATTTAAAAGAAAAAAAAATTATATATATATATATATATATATATATATATATATATATATATATATACATATAGAAAGAGAGATAGATAGATAGATAGATACATAGATACATAGATACATAGATAGATAGATAGATAGATAGATAGATACATACATACATACATACATATGTGTGTATTGTTGGAGTTGCAAACATGGGTGCACTTGACAAACTCAGTGCGGCTATTCCCCATTGAAAGATTGTTGCATCCAGGACCCTTAGCACTGTGATATGCTACTCAATACCACTGGCATGGCCAGGTGTAAACAACATCTGACCTTTGTTGTGTATGTAACCATGGAGATTGTGATGTCACCTAGGCCCACCAAAGAACAGCCTTGTCAGAAGCAGCACTGCCATGAGCAGAAGCAGCAGCACCATAGGTTTTCAAATAAGCTGGATTTAACCAAGACAAGTGAGTCCAATAGGATGCAGGTATGTCCTCTATCCTTACAGCTTCCCGTGGCTGTTGGCTTTATACCGTTTGGGGACAGCCAAGGAGGCGTCAGCAGGCAACACAGGTAAGTGTGTGCTTGTGTGTGTGTGTGTTTCCTATGCAGATCCTAAACCCAGTATCAAATGTAAGTAGGAGGAGTAAGAAGGGTTCCTGCCAAAGCCAGGTTATGGATTGCATTTAAAAATGGTCCATCAGAGTGAAATGGACTCCCATCTTCCTGCTTAGCAATAATGATATGGGTTTAGGGCCTGCTGTGTGTACTGGTGGGTGACTGCCACCCAGCCAGAGTGTGTATGGGAGGCTGCCAGCCAGCCTCCCTTCCTACAAGTAGTGATGGTGCATGTGAAGGGGACAGCGTTGGTTCCTCCCCTTTCACAGTTATCACTTCTCATTCTTCCTTTTGGCTGGTATCAAATGTGGTGTCTGTTTATATCAGTTTAATATCTGATATGTCCCCTATCTGGTAGCATATATTAAGTGCACCACCAGGGTTCAGTGTTGGAAAGATTACCTGTTTGTTTGCTGCAGCTGCTTGCTGGCTAGTCCAGTGGGCCCCTACTGCAGGCAAAAGACAATAGGTGGTGCCGCTTGTGTCTGGCCCCTGTTGGAGCGACCAGGCACAGGACTGCTGCTGCTGAATGTCCTCTTTAATTGAATAAGCTCAGCAACCAGCACACCTGTGCAGGTTGGACATGACATGATAGGTAGCTGTCGTTCAGGTAGTGGGTGCTGAATCTTGTTAATTGACCATGCATTGGTACTGTGGTATTGGAATAATTAAAACAAATGTTGCCAGCCAGCCATCCATTGCAATAATGGATAGGACATCAGCTATGAGGCATTTGTTTGTACAAATTGCTGCTCACAACTAATGTTGTAATATAGTGTCTCCATCTGCTGGTGGTATTGAATAAGCAATAGTGCAATGATAGGGTCTGAAAAAGAAGAAAAATAAGAAGCAGCAGCATAGGAAAAAAGGAGGAAAGAAGGAAAACATGGAGAGAAGAAAAAAAGAAGGTAAAAAAAAGGTGAAAACATGTTTAAAAAAGTATTTCCATCTCTCTCTCTCTATATATGTATATATATATATACATATATATATATATATATATATATATTTAAAAGAAAAAAAAATTATATATATATATATATATATATATATATATATATATATATATATACATATAGAGAGAGAGAAAGAGATAGATAGATAGATAGATAGATACACATACATACATACATACATACAACATACATACATACATATGTGTGTATTGTTGGAGTTGCAAACATGGGTGCACTTGACAAACTCAGTGCGGCTATTCCCCATTGAAAGATTGTTGCATCCAGGACCCTTAGCACTGTGATATGCTACTCAATACCACTGGCATGGCCAGGTGTAAACAACATCTGACCTTTGTTGTGTATGTAACCATGGAGATTGTGATGTCACCTAGGCCCACCAAAGAACAGCCTTGTCAGAAGCAGCACTGCCATGATCAGAAGCAGCAGCACCATAAGTTTTCAAATAAGCTGGATTTAACCAAGACAAGTGAGTCCAATAGGATGCAGGTATGTCCTCTATCCTTACAGCTTCCCGTGGCTGTTGGTTTTATACCGTTTGGGGACAGCCAAGGAGGCGTCAGCAGGCAACACAGGTAAGTGTGTGCTTGTGTGTGTGTGTGTGTGTGTGTGTCCTATGCAGATCCTAAACCCAGTATCAAATGCAAGTAGGAGGAGTAAGAAGGGTTCCTGCCAAAGCCAGGTTATGGATTGCATTTAAAAATGGTCCATCAGAGTGAAATGGACTCCCATCTTCCTGCTTAGCAATAATGATATGGGTTTAGGGCCTGCTGTGTGTACTGGTGGGTGACTGCCACCCAGCCAGAGTGTGTATGGGAGGCTGCCAGCCAGCCTCCCTTCCTACAAGTAGTGATGGTGCATGTGAAGGGGACAGCGTTGGTTCCTCCCCTTTCACAGTTATCACTTCTCATTCTTCCTTTTGGCTAGTATCAAATGTGGTGTCTGTTTATATCAGTTTAATATTTGATATGTCCCCTATCTGGTAGCATATATTAAGTGCACCACCAGGGTTCAGTGTTGGAAAGAAAGATTACCTGTTTATTTACTACTGCTGCAGCTGCTTGCTGGCTAGTCCAGTGGGCCCCTACTGCAGGCAAAAGACAATAGGTGGTGCCGCTTGTGTCTGGCCCCTGTTGGAGCGACCAGGCACAGGACTGCTGCTGCTGAATGTCCTCTTTAATTGAATAAGCTCAGCAACCAGCACACCTGTGCAGGTTGGACATGACATGATAGGTAGCTGTCTTTCAGGTAGTGGGTGCTGAATCTTGTTAATTGACATGGGGGTGTCATTGCTGTTGATTGACCATGCATTGGTACTGTGGTATTGGAATAATAAAAACAAATGTTGCCAGCCAACCATCCATTGCAATAATGGATAGGACATCAGCTATGAGGCATTTGTTTGTACAAACTGCTGCTCACAACTAATGTTGTAATATAGTGTCTCCATCTGCTGGTGGTATTGAATAAGCAATAGTGCAATGATAGGGTCTGAAAAAGAAGAAAAATAAGAAGCAGCAGCATAGGAAAAAAGGAGGAAAGAAGGAAAACATGGAGAGAAGAAAAAAAGAAGGTTAAAAAAAAAGGTGAAAACATGTTTAAAAAAGTATTTCCATCTCTCTCTCTCTCTCTATATATATATATATATATATATATATATATATATAAAAGAAAAAGAAAAAAAAAAATATATATATACATAAAGAGAGAGTGAAAGAGATAGATAGATAGATAGATATAGATAGATACACATAGATACACATAGATACACATAGATACACATAGATACACATAGATACACATAGATACACATAGATACACACATAGATACACACATACATACATACATACATACATACATACATATGTGTGTATTGTTGGAGTTGCAAACATGGGTGCACTTGACAAACTCAGTGCGGCTATTCCCCATTGAAAGATTGTTGCATCCAGGACCCTTAGCACTGTGATATGCTACTCAATACCACTGGCATGGCCAGGTGTAAACAACATCTGACCTTTGTTGTGTATGTAACCATGGAGATTGTGATGTCACCTAGGCCCACCAAAGAACAGCCTTGTCAGAAGCAGCACTGCCATGAGCAGAAGCAGCAGCACCATAGGTTTTCAAATAAGCTGGATTTAACCAAGACAAGTGAGTCCAATAGGATGCAGGTATGTCCTCTATCCTTACAGTTTCCCGTGGCTGTTGGTTTTATACTGTTTGGGGACAGCCAAGGAGGCGTCAGCAGGCAACACAGGTAAGTGTGTGCTTGTGTGTGTGTGTGTGTGTGTGTGTGTGCGTGTGTGTGTGTGTGCGTGTGTATTTCCTATGCAGATCCTAAACCCAGTATCAAATGCAAGTAGGAGGAGTAAGAAGGTTTCCTGCCAAAGCCAGGTTATGGATTGCATTTAAAAATGGTCCATCAGAGTGAAATGGACTCCCATCTTCCTGCTTAGCAATAATGATATGGGTTTAGGGCCTGCTGTGTGTACTAGTGGGTGACTGCCACCCAGCCAGAGTGTGTATGGGAGGCTGCCAGCCAGCCTCCCTTCCTACAAGTAGTGATGGTGCATGTGAAGGGGACAGCGTTGGTTCCTCCCCTTTCACAGTTATCACTTCTCATTCTTCTTTTTGGCTGGTATCAAATGTGGTGTCTGTTTATATCAGTTTAATATCTGATATGTCCCCTATCTGGTAGCATATATTAAGTGCACCACCAAGGTTCAGTGTTGGAAAGAAAAATTACCTGTTTATTTGCTGCTGCAGCTGTTTGCTGGCTAGTCCAGTGGGCCCCTACTACAGGCAAAAGACAATAGGTGGTGCCGCTTGTGTCTGGCCCCTGTTGGAGCGACCAGGCACAGGACTGCTGCTGCTGAATGTCCTCTTTAATTGAATAAGCTCAGCAACCAGCACACCTGTGCAGGTTGAACATGACATGATAGGTAGCTGTCTTTCAGGTAGTGGGTGCTGAATCTTGTTAATTGACATGGGGGTGTCATTGCTGTTGATTGACCATGCATTGGTACTGTGGTATTGGAATAATAAAAACAAATGTTGCCAGCCAACCATCCATTGCAATAATGGATAGGACATCAGCTATGAGGCATTTGTTTGTACAAACTGCTGCTCACAACTAATGTTGTAATATAGTGTCTCCATCTGCTGGTGGTATTGAATAAGCAATAGTGCAATGATAGGGTCTGAAAAAGAAGAAAAATAAGAAGCAGCAGCATAGGAAAAAAGGAGGAAAGAAGGAAAACATGGAGAGAAGAAAAAAAGAAGGTTAAAAAAAAAGGTGAAAACATGTTTAAAAAAGTATTTCCATCTCTCTCTCTCTCTCTCTCTCTCTCTCTCTCTCTCTCTCTATATATATATATATATATACATATAGAAAGAGAGAAAGAGATAGATAGATAGATGTGTATTGTTGGAGTTGCAAACATGGGTGCACTTGACAAACTCAGTGCGGCTATTCCCCATTGAAAGATTGTTGCATCCAGGACCCTTAGCACTGTGATATGCTACTCAATACCACTGGCATGGCCAGGTGTAAACAACATATATCAAATGTGGTGTCTGTTTATATCAGTTTAATATCTGATATGTCCCCTATCTGGTAGCATATATTAAATGCACCACCAGGGTTCAGTGTTGGAAAGAAAGATTACCTGTTTATTTGCTGCAGCTGCTTGCTGGCTAGTCCAGTGGGCCCCTACTGCAGGCAAAAGACAATAGGTGGTGCCGCTTGTGTCTGGCCCCTGTTGGAGCGACCAGGCACAGGACTGCTGCTGCTGAATGTCCTCTTTAATTGAATAAGCTCAGCAACCAGCACACCTGTGCAGGTTGGACATGACATGATAGGTAGCTGTCTTTCAGGTAGTGGGTGCTGAATCTTGTTAATTGACCATGCATTGGTACTGTGGTATTGTAATAATTAAAACAAATGTTGCCAGCCAGCCATCCATTGCAATAATGGATAGGACATCAGCTATGAGGCATTTGTTTGTACAAACTGCTGCTCACAACTAATGTTGTAATATAGTGTCTCCATCTGCTGGTGGTATTGAATAAGCAATAGTGCAATGATAGGGTCTGAAAAATAAGAAAAATAAGAAGCAACAGCATAGGAAAAAAGGAGGAAAGAAGGAAAACATGGAGAGAAGAAAAAAAGAAGGTAAAAAAAAGGTGAAAACATGTTTAAAAAAGTATTTCCATCTCTCTCTCTATATATATATGTATATATATATATATATATTTAAAAGAAAAAAAATAATATATATATATATATATATATATATACATATAGAGAGAGAGAAAGAGATAGATAGATAGATACACATACATACATACATACATACATACATACATACAACATACATACATACATATGTGTGTATTGTTGGAGTTGCAAACATGGGTGCACTTGACAAACTCAGTGCGGCTATTCCCCATTGAAAGATTGTTGCATCCAGGACCCTTAGCACTGTGATATGCTACTCAATACCACTGGCATGGCCAGGTGTAAACAACATCTGACCTTTGTTGTGTATGTAACCATGGAGATTGTGATGTCACCTAGGCCCACCAAAGAACAGCCTTGTCAGAAGCAGCACTGCCATGATCAGAAGCAGCAGCACCATAAGTTTTCAAATAAGCTGGATTTAACCAAGACAAGTGAGTCCAATAGGATGCAGGTATGTCCTCTATCCTTACAGCTTCCCGTGGCTGTTGGTTTTATACCATTTGGGGACAGCCAAGGAGGCGTCAGCAGGCAACACAGGTAAGTGTGTGTGTGTGTGTGTGTATTTCCTATGCAGATCCTAAACCCAGTATCAAATGCAAGTAGGAGGAGTAAGAAGGGTTCCTGCCAAAGCCAGGTTATGGATTGCATTTAAAAATGGTCCATCAGAGTAAAATGGACTACCATCTTCCTGCTTAGCAATAATGATATGGGTTTAGGGCCTGCTGTGTGTACTAGTGGGTGACTGCCACCCAGCCAGAGTGTGTATGGGAGGCTGTCAGCCAGCCTCCCTTCCTACAAGTAGTGATGGTGCATGTGAAGGGGACAGCCTTGGTTCCTCCCCTTTCACAGTTATCACTTCTCATTCTTCCTTTTGGCTGGTATCAAATGTGGTGTCTGTTTATATCAGTTTAATATCTGATATGTTCCCTATCTGGTAGCATATATTAAGTGCACCACCAGGGTTCAGTGTTGGAAAGAAAGATTACCTGTTTATTTGCTGCTGCTGCAGCTGCTTGCTGGCTAGTCCAGTGGGCCCCTATTGCAGGCAAAAGACAATAGGTGGTGCCGCTTATGTCTGGCCCCTGTTGGAGCGACCAGGCACAGGACTGCTGCTGCTGCTGCTGAATGTCCTCTTTAATTGAATAAGCTCAGCAACCAGCACACCTGTGCAGGTTGGACATGACATGATAGGTAGCTGTCTTTCAGATAGTTGGTGCTGAATCTTGTTTATTGACATGGGGGTGTCATTGCTGTTGATTGACCATGCATTGGTACTGTGGTATTGGAATAATAAAAACAAATGTTGCCAGCCAACCATCCATTGCAATAATGGATAGGACATCAGCTATGAGGCATTTGTTTGTACAAACTGCTGCTCACAACTAATGTTGTAATATAGTGTCTCCATCTGCTGGTGGTATTGAATAAGCAATAGTGCAATGATAAGGTCTGAAAAAGAAGAAAAATAAGAAGCAGCAGCATAGGAAAAAAGGAGGAAAGAAGGAAAACATGGAGAGAAGAAAAAAAGAAGGTGAAAAAAAAAGGTGAAAACATGTTTTAAAAAGTATTTCCATCTCTCTCTCTCTCTCTCTCTATATATGTATGTATATATATATATATATATATATGTATATATATATATATATATTTAAAAGAAAAAAAATTATATATATATATATATACATATAGAGAGAGAGAAAGAGATAGATAGATAGATAGATACACATAGATATAGATATAGATACACATAGATACATACATACATACATACATACATACATACATATGTGTGTATTGTTGGAGTTGCAAACATGGGTGCACTTGACAAACTCAGTGCGGCTATTCCCCATTGAAAGATTGTTGCATCCAGGACCCTTAGCACTGTGATATGCTACTCAATACCACTGGCATGGCCTGGTGTAAACAACATCTGACCTTTGTTGTGTATGTAACCATGGAGATTGTGATGTCACCTAGGCCCACCAAAGAACAGCCTTGTCAGAAGCAGCACTGCCATGAGCAGAAGCAGCAGCACCATAGGTTTTCAAATAAGCTGGATTTAACCAAGACAAGTGAGTCCAATAGGATGCAGGTATGTCCTCTATCCTTACAGCTTCCCGTGGCTGTTGGTTTTATACCGCTTGGGGACAGCCAAGGAGGCGTCAGCAGGCAACACAGGTAAGTGTGTGCTTGTGTGTGTGTGTGTTTCCTATGCAGATCCTAAACCCAGTATCAAATGTAAGTAGGAGGAGTAAGAAGGGTTCCTGCCAAAGCCAGGTTATGGATTGCATTTAAAAATGGTCCATCAGAGTGAAATGGACTCCCATCTTCCTGCTTAGCAATAATGATATGGGTTTAGGGCCTGCTGTGTGTACTGGTGGGTGACTGCCACCCAGCCAGAGTGTGTATGGGAGGCTGCCAGCCAGCCTCCCTTCCTACAAGTAGTGATGGTGCATGTGAAGGGGACAGCGTTGGTTCCTCCCCTTTCACAGTTATCACTTCTCATTCTTCCTTTTGGCTGGTATCAAATGTGGTGTCTGTTTATATCAGTTTAATATCTGATATGTCCCCTATCTGGTAGCATATATTAAGTACACCACCAGGGTTCAGTGTTGGAAAGATTACCTGTTTATTTGCTGCTACTGCTGCAGCTGCTTGCTGGCTAGTCCAGTGGGCCCCTACTGCAGGCAAAAGACAATAGGTGGTGCCGCTTGTGTCTGGCCCTTGTTGGAGCGACCAGGCACAGGACTGCTGCTGCTGAATGTCCTCTTTAATTGAATAAGCTCAGCAACCAGCACACCTGTGCAGGTTGAACATGACATGATAGGTAGCTGTCTTTCAGGTAGTGGGTGCTGAATCTTGTTAATTGACATGGGGGTGTCATTGCTGTTGATTGACCATGCATTGGTACTGTGGTATTGGAATAATAAAAACAAATGTTGCCAGCCAACCATCCATTGCAATAATGGATAGGACATCAGCTATGAGGCATTTGTTTGTACAAACTGCTGCTCACAACTAATGTTGTAATATAGTGTCTCCATCTGCTGGTGGTATTGAATAAGCAATAGTGCAATGATAGGGTCTGAAAAAGAAGAAAAATAAGAAGCAGCAGCATAGGAAAAAAGGAGGAAAGAAGGAAAACATGGAGAGAAGAAAAAAAGAAGGTTAAAAAAAAAGGTGAAAACATGTTTAAAAAAGTATTTCCATCTCTCTCTCTCTCTATATATGTATATATATATATATATATATATATATATATATATATATATTTAAAAGAAAAAAAAAAAAATATATATATATATATATATATATATATATATATATATACATATAGAAAGAGAGAAAGAGATAGATAGATAGATAGATAGATAGATAGATACATACATACATACATACATACATACATACATACATACATACATATGTGTGTATTGTTGGAGTTGCAAACATGGGTGCACTTGACAAACTCAGTGCGGCTATTCCCCATTGAAAGATTGTTGCATCCAGGACCCTTAGCAGTGTGATATGCTACTCAATACCACTGGCATGGCCAGGTGTAAACAACATCTGACCTTTGTTGTGTATGTAACCATGGAGATTGTGATGTCACCTAGGCCCACCAAAGAACAGCCTTGTCAGAAGCAGCACTGCCATGAGCAGAAGCAGCAGATCCATAGGTTTTCAAATAAGCTGGATTTAACCAAGACAAGTGAGTCCAATAGGATGCAGGTATGTCCTCTATCCTTACAGCTTCCCGTGGCTGTTGGTTTTATACCGTTTGGGGACAGCCAAGGAGGCGTCAGCAGGCAACACAGGTAAGTGTGTGCTTGTGTGTGTGTGTGTATGTGTTTCCTATGCAGATCCTAAACCCAGTATCAAATGCAAGTAGGAGGAGTAAGAAGGGTTCCTGCCAAAGCCAGGTTATGGATTGCATTTAAAAATGGTCCATCAGAGTGAAATGGACTCCCATCTTCCTGCTTAGCAATAATGATATGGGTTTAGGGTCTGCTGTGTGTACTGGTGGGTAACTGCCACCCAGCCAGAGTGTGTATGGGAGGCTGACAGCCAGCCTCCCTTCCTACAAGTAGTGATGGTGCATGTGAAGGGGACAGCGTTGGTTCCTCCCCTTTCACAGTTATCACTTCTCATTCTTCCTTTTGGCTGGTATCAAATGTGGTGTCTGTTTATATCAGTTTAATATCTGATATGTCCCCTATCTGGTAGCATATATTAAGTGCACCACCAGGGTTCAGTGTTGGAAAGAAAGATTACCTGTTTATTTGCTGCAGCTGCTTGCTGGCTAGTCCAGTGGGCCCCTACTGCAGGCAAAAGACAATAGGTGGTGCCGCTTGTGTCTGGCCCCTGTTGGAGCGACCAGGCACAGGACTGCTGCTGCTGAATGTCCTCTTTAATTGAATAAGCTCAGCAACCAGCACACCTGTGCAGGTTGAACATGACATGATAGGTAGCTGTCTTTCAGGTAGTGGGTGCTGAATCTTGTTAATTGACCATGCATTGGTACTGTGGTATGGGAATAATGAAAACAAATGTTGCCAGCCAGCCATCCATTGCAATAATGGATAGGACATCAGCTATGAGGCATTTGTTTGTACAAATTGCTGCTCACAACTAATGTTGTAATATAGTGTCTCCATCTGCTGGTGGTATTGAATAAGCAATAGTGCAATGATAGGGTCTGAAAAAGAAGAAAAATAAGAAGCAGCAGCATAGGAAAAAAGGAGGAAAGAAGGAAAACATGGAGAGAAGAAAAAAAGAAGGTAAAAAAAAGGTGAAAACATGTTTAAAAAAGTTTTTCCATCTCTCTCTCTCTCTCTATATGTATATATATATATATATATATATATATATATATATATATATATATATATATATATTTAAAAGAAAAAAAAAAAAAAATATATATATATATATATATATATATATATATATACATATATAGAGAGAGAAAGAGATAGATAGATAGATAGATACACATACATACATACATACATACATACATACATACATACAACATACATACATACATATGTGTGTATTGTTGGAGTTGCAAACATGGGTGCACTTGACAAACTCAGTGCGGCCATTCCCCATTGAAAGATTGTTGCATCCAGGACCCTTAGCACTGTGATATGCTACTCAATACCACTGGCATGGCCAGGTGTAAACAACATCTGACCTTTGTTGTGTATGTAACCATGGAGATTGTGATGTCACCTAGGCCCACCAAAGAACAGCCTTGTCAGAAGCAGCACTGCCATGATCAGAAGCAGCAGCACCATAAGTTTTCAAATAAGCTGGGTTTAACCAAGACAAGTGAGTCCAATAGGATGCAGGTATGTCCTCTATCCTTACAGCTTCCCGTGGCTGTTGGTTTTATACCGTTTGGGGACAGCCAAGGAGGTGTCAGCAGGCAACACAGGTAAGTGTGTGCTTGTGTGTGTGTGTGTGTGTGTGTGTGTGTGTTTCCTATGCAGATCCTAAACCCAGTATCAAATGCAAGTAGGAGGAGTAAGAAGGGTTCCTGCCAAAGCCAGGTTATGGATTGCATTTAAAAATGGTCCATCAGAGTGAAATGGACTCCCATCTTCCTGCTTAGCAATAATGATATGGGTTTAGGGCCTGCTGTGTGTACTGGTGGGTGACTGCCACCCAGCCAGAGTGTGTATGGGAGGCTGCCAGCCAGCCTCCCTTCCTACAAGTAGTGATGGTGCATGTGAAGGGGACAGCGTTGGTTCCTCCCCTTTTACAGTTATCACTTCTCATTCTTCCTTTTGGCTGGTATCAAATGTGGTGTCTGTTTATATCAGTTTAATATCTGATATGTCCCCTATCTGGTAGCATATATTAAGTGCACCACCAGGGTTCAGTGTTGGAAAGAAAGATTACCTGTTTATTTACTGCTGCAGCTGCTTGCTGGCTAGTCCATTGGGCCCCTACTGCAGGCAAAAGACAATAGGTGGTGCCGCTTGTGTCTGGCCACTGTTGGAGCGACCAGGCACAGGACTGCTGCTGCTGAATGTCCTCTTTAATTGAATAAGCTCAGCAACCAGCACACCTGTGCAGGTTGAACATGACATGATAGGTAGCTGTCTTTCAGGTAGTGGGTGCTGAATCTTGTTAATTGACATGGGGGTGTCATTGCTGTTGATTGACCATGCATTGGTACTGTGGTATTGGAATAATAAAAACAAATGTTGCCAGCCAACCATCCATTGCAATAATGGATAGGACATCAGCTATGAGGCATTTGTTTGTACAAACTGCTGCTCACAACTAATGTTGTAATATAGTGTCTCCATCTGCTGGTGGTATTGAATAAGCAATAGTGCAATGATAGGGTCTGAAAAAGAAGAAAAATAAGAAGCAGCAGCATAGGAAAAAAGGAGGAAAGAAGGAAAACATGGAGAGAAGAAAAAAAGAAGGTTAAAAAAAAAGGTGAAAACATGTTTAAAAACGTATTTCCATCTCTCTCTCTCTCTCTATATGTATATATATATATATATATATACATATATATATATATATATTTAAAAGAAAAAAAAATTATATATATATATATATATATATATACATATAGAAAGAGAGATAGATAGATAGATAGATAGATACATACATACATACATACATACATACATACATACATATGTGTGTATTGTTGGAGTTGCAAACATGGGTGCACTTGACAAACTCAGTTTGGCTATTCCCCATTGAAAGATTGTTGCATCCAGGACCCTTAGCACTGTGATATGCTACTCAATACCACTGGCATGGCCAGGTGTAAACAACATCTGACCTTTGTTGTGTATGTAACCATGGAGATTGTGATGTCACCTAGGCCCACCAAAGAACAGCCTTGTCAGAAGCAGCACTGCCATGAGCAGAAGCAGCAGCACCATAGGTTTTCAAATAAGCTGGATTTAACCAAGACAAGTGAGTCCAATAGGATGCAGGTATGTCCTCTATCCTTACAGCTTCCCGTGGCTGTTGGTTTTATACCGTTTGGGGACAGCCAAGGAGGCGTCAGCAGGCAACACAGGTAAGTGTGTGCTTGTGTGTGTGTGTGTTTCCTATGCAGATCCTAAACCCAGTATCAAATGTAAGTAGGAGGAGTAAGAAGGGTTCCTGCCAAAGCCAGGTTATGGATTGCATTTAAAAATGGTCCATCAGAGTGAAATGGACTCCCATCTTCCTGCTTAGCAATAATGATATGGGTTTAGGGCCTGCTGTGTGTACTGGTGGGTGACTGCCACCCAGCCAGAGTGTGTATGGGAGGCTGCCAGCCAGCCTCCCTTCCTACAAGTAGTGATGGTGCATGTGAAGGGGACAGCGTTGGTTCCTCCCCTTTCACAGTTATCACTTCTCATTCTTCCTTTTGGCTGGTATCAAATGTGGTGTCTGTTTATATCAGTTTACTATCTGATATGTCCCCTATCTGGTAGCATATATTAAGTGCACCACCAGGGTTCAGTGTTGGAAAGATTACCTGTTTATTTGCTACTGCTGCAGCTGCTTGCTGGCTAGTCCAGTGGGCCCCTACTGCAGGCAAAAGACAATAGGTGGTGCCGCTTGTGTCTGGCCCCTGTTGGAGCGACCAGGCACAGGACTGCTGCTGCTGAATGTCCTCTTTAATTGAATAAGCTCAGCAACCAGCACACCTGTGCAGGTTGGACATGACATGATAGGTAGCTGTCTTTCAGGTAGTGGGTGCTGAATCTTGTTAATTGACATGGGGGTGTCATTGCTGTTGATTGACCATGCATTGGTACTGTGGTATTGGAATAATAAAAACAAATGTTGCCAGCCAACCATCCATTGCAATAATGGATAGGACATCATCTATGAGGCATTTGTTTGTACAAACTGCTGCTCACAACTAATGTTGTAATATAGTGTCTCCATCTCCTGGTGGTATTGAATAAGCAATAGTGCAATGATAGGGTCTGAAAAAGAAGAAAAATAAGAAGCAGCAGCATAGGAAAAAAGGAGGAAAGAAGGAAAACATGGAGAGAAGAAAAAAAGAGGGTTAAAAAAAAAGGTGAAAACATGTTTAAAAAAGTATTTCCATCTCTCTCTCTCTCTATATATATGTATATATATATATATATATATATATATATATATATATATATATATAAAAGAAAAAAAATTATATATATATATATATATATATATATATACATAAAGAGAGAGTGAAAGAGATAGATAGATAGATATAGATAGATACACATAGATACACATAGATACACATAGATACACATAGATACATACATAGATACATACATAGATACATAGATACATACATACATACATATGTGTGTATTGTTGGAGTTGCAAACATGGGTGCACTTGACAAACTCAGTGCGGCTATTCCCCATTGAAAGATTGTTGCATCCAGGACCCTTAGCACTGTGATATGCTACTCAATACCACTGGCATGGCCAGATGTAAACAACATCTGACCTTTGTTGCGTATGTAACCATGGAGATTGTGATGTCACCTAGGCCCACCAAAGAACAGCCTTGTCAGAAGCAGCACTGCCATGAGCACAAGCAGCAGCACCATAGGTTTTCAAATAAGCTGGATTTAACCAAGACAAGTGAGTCCAATAGGATGCAGGTATGTCCTCTATCCTTACAGTTTCCCGTGGCTGTTGGTTTTATACCGTTTGGGGACAGCCAAGGAGGCATCAGCAGGCAACACAGGTAAGTGTGTGCTTGTGTGTGTGTGTGTGTGTGTGTGTATTTCCTATGCAGATCCTAAACCCAGTATCAAATGCAAGTAGGAGGAGTAAGACGGGTTCCTGCCAAAGCCAGGTTATGGATTGCATTTAAAAATGGTCCATCAGAGTGAAATGGACTCCCATCTTCCTGCTTAGCAATAATGATATGGGTTTAGGGCCTGCTGTGTGTACTGGTGGGCGACTGCCACCCAGCCAGAGTGTGTATGGGAGGCTGCCAGCCAGCCTCTCTTCCTACAAGTAGTGATGGTGCATGTGAAGGGGACAGCGTTGGTTCCTCCCATTTCACAGTTATCACTTCTCATCCTTCCTTTTGGCTGGTATCAAATGTGGTGTCTGTTTATATCAGTTTAATATCTGATATGTCCCCTATCTGGTAGCATATATTAAGTGCACCACCAGGTTTCAGTGTTGGAAAGAAAGATTACCTGTTTATTTGCTGCTTCAAGAGAGCAAGCGAGCCAGATAAGAGAGGGAGCCAGACAAGAGAGCAAGCGAGCCATATAAGAGAGCGAGCCAGACATGAGAGCGAGCCAGATAAGAGAGCGAACCAGACAAGAGAGCAAGCGAGCCAGACAAGAGCGCAAGCGAGCAAGCCAGATATGAGAGCAAGCGAGTGACCCAGATATGCGAGCGAGCGAGCCAGACAAGAGAGCAAGCGAGCGAGCCATATATGAGAGCTAGTGAGCCAGACATGAGAGCAAGCGAGCGAGCCAGATGTGAGAGCAAGTGAGCGAGCCAGATATGAGAGCAAGCGAGCGAGCCAGATATGAGAGCAAGCGAGCGAGCCAGATATGAGAGCGAGCGAGCCAGACATGAGAGCGAGCGAGTAAGATATGAGAGCGAGCGAGCCAGATATGCGAGCGAGCGAGCCAGATAAGAGAGCGAGCCAGACAAGAGAGCAAGCGAGCGAACCAGATATGAGAGCAATCGAGTGAGCCAGATATGAGAGCAAGCGAGCCAGCCAGATGTGAGAGCGAGCGAGCCAGATATGCGAGCTAGCAAGATAAAAGAGCGAGCCAGACAAGAGAGCAAGCGAGCGAGCCAGATATGAGAGCAAGCGAGCAAGCCAGATATCATAGCGAGCCAGATAAGAGAGCGAACCAGACAAGAGAGCAAGCGAGAAGTCAGATATGAGAGCGAGTGAGCCAGACATGAGAGCAAGTGAGCGAGCCTGATATGAGAGCGAGCGAGCTAGATAAGAGAGCAAGCCAGACAAGAGAGCAAGCGAGCGAGCCAGATATGCTAGCGAGCAAGCCAGATAAGAGAGTGAGCCAGACAAGAGAGCAAGCGAGCGAGCCAGATGTGAGAGCGAGCAAGCCAGATAACAGAGCGAGCCAGACAAGAGAGCAAGCAAGCGAGCCAGATATGAGAGCAAGCAAGCGAGCCAGATGTGAGAGCGAGCGAGCAAGATATGCGAGCAAGCCAGAAAAGAGAGCGAGCCAGACAAGAGAGCAGCGAGCGAGCCAGATATGAGAGCAAGCGAGATGTGAGAGAGAGCGAGGCAGATAAGAGAACGAGACAGACAATTAAGCAAGCGAGCGAGCCAGATATGAGAGCAAGTGAGCGATCCAGATATGAGAGCGAGCCAGACATGAGAGCGAGCAAGCCAGATATGAGAGGGAGCGAACCAGATAAAAGAGCGAGCAAGACGAGAGCAAGCGAGCTAGCCAGATATGATAGCAAGCGAGTTAGCCAGATATGAGAGCAAGCGAGCCAGCCAGATGTGAGAGCGAGCGAGCCAGATATGCGGGCGAGCCAGATAAGAGAGCGAGCCAGACAAGAAAGCGAGCCAGACAAGAGAGCAAGCGAGCGAGCCAGATATGAGAGCAAGCGAGCGAGCCAGATATGAGAGCAAGCAAGCCAGCCAGATGTGAGAGCGAGCGAGCCAGATATGAGAGCGAGCCAGACGAGAACAAGCGAGCGAGCCAGATATGAGAGCAAGCGAGCAAGCCAGATATGAGAGCGAGCCAGACAATAGAGCAGCGAGCGAGTCAGAAATGAGAGCAAGCGAGCAAGCCAGATGTGAGAGAGAGCGAGGCAGATAAGACAGCGAGCCAGACAATTGAGCAAGCGAGCGAGCCGATTATGAGAGCAAGCGAGCGATCCAGATATGAGTGTGAGCCAGACAGGAGAGCGAGCGAGCCAGATATGAGAGCTAGCGAGCGAGCCAGATATGAGAGCAAGCGAGCCAGCCAGATATGAGAGCGAGCGAGCCAGATAAGAGAGCGGGCAATACAAGAGAGCAAGCGAGCTAGCCAGATATGAGAGCGAGCCAGACAAGAGAGCAAGCGAGCGAGCCAGATATGAGAGCAAACGAGCCAGACAGAAATGAGAGCAAGCGAGCCAGCCAGATGTGAGAGCGAGCGAGCCAGATATGCGAGCGAGCCAGATAAGAGAGCGAGCCAGACAAGAGAGCAAGCGAGAAAGCCAGATATGAGAGCGAGCGAGCCAGACATGAGAGCAAGCGAGCGAGCCAGATATGAGAGCGAGCGAGCCAGATAAGAGAGCAAGCCAGACAAGAGAGGAAGCCAGACAAGAGAGCAAGCGAGCGAGCCAGATATGAGAGCAAGCGAGCCAGCCATATATGAGAGCGAGCAAGCCAGATAAGAGAGCGAGCAAGACAAGAGAGCAAGCGAGCGAGCCAGATATGAGAGCGAGCGAGCCAGCCATATATGAGAGCGAGCAAGCCAGATAAGAGAGCGAGCAAGACAAGAGAGCAAGCGAGCGAGCCAGATATGAGAGCGAGCGAGCCAGATATGAGAGCAAGCGAGCCAGCCAGATGTAAAAGCGAGCGAGCCAGATATGCGAGCGAGCCAGATAAGAGAGCGAGCCAGACAAGAGAGCAAGGGAGCGAGCCAGATATGATAGCAAGTGAGCAAGCCAGATATGAGAGCGAGCCAGATAAGAGAGCGAACCAGACAAGAGAGCAAGCGAGAAAGCCAGATATGAAAGCGCGCGAGCCAGACATGAGAGCAAGCAAGCGAGCCAAATATGAGAGCGAGCGAGCCAGACATGAAAGCAAGCGAGCGAGCCAGATATGAGAGCGAGCGAGCCAGATAAGAGAGCAAGCCAGACAAGAGAGCAAGCGAGCGAGCCAGATATGAGAGCAAGCGAGTGAGCCAGATGTGAGAGCAAGAAAGATAAGAGAGAGCCAGACAATTAAGCAAGCGAGCGAGCCAGATATGAGAGCAAGCGAGCGATCCAGATATGAGAGTGAGCCAGACAGGAGAACGAGCGAGCCAGATATGAGAGCAAGCGAGCGAGCCAGATATGAGAGCAAGCGAGCCAGCCAGATATGAGAGCGAGCGAGCCAGATAAGAGAGCGGGCAATACAAGAGAGCAAGCGAGCTAGCCAGATATGAGAGCGAGCCAGACAAGAGAGCAAGCGAGCGAGCCAGATATGAGAGCAAGCGAGCCAGACAGAAATGAGAGCAAGCGAGCCAGCCAGATGTGAGAGCGAGCGAGCCAGATATGCGAGCGAGCCAGATAAGAGAGCGAGCCAGACAAGAGAGCAAGCGAGAAAGCCAGATATGAGAGCGAGCGAGCCAGACATGAGAGCAAGCGAGCAAGCCAGATATGAGAGCGAGCGAGCCAGATAAGAGAGCAAGCCAGACAACAGAGGAAGCCAGACAAGAGAGCAAGCGAGCGAGCCAGATATGAGAGCAAGCGAGCCAGCCATATATGAGAGCGAGCAAGCCAGATAAGAGAGCGAGCAAGACAAGAGAGCAAGCGAGCGAGCCAGATATGAGAGCGAGCGAGCCAGCCATATATGAGAGCGAGCAAGCCAGATAAGAGAGCGAGCAAGACAAGAGAGCAAGCAAGCGAGCCAGATATGAGAGCGAGCGAGCCAGATATGAGAGCAAGCGAGCCAGCCAGATGTGAAAGCGAGCGAGCCAGATATGCGAGCGAGCCAGATAAGAGAGCGAGCCAGACAAGAGAGCAAGCGAGCGAGCCAGATATGAGAGCAAGCGAGCAAGCCAGATATGAGAGCGAGCCAGATAAGAGAGCGAACCAGACAAGAGAGCAAGCGAGAAAGCCAGATATGAAAGCGCGCGAGCCAGACATGAGAGCAAGCAAGCGAGCCAGATATGAGAGCGAGCGAGCCAGACATGAAAGCAAGCGAGCGAGCCAGATATGAGAGCGAGCGAGCCAGATAAGAGAGCAAGCCAGACAAGAGAGCAAGCGAGCGAGCCAGATATGCTAGCGAGCAAGCCAGATAAGAGAGCGAGCCAGACAAGAGAGCAAGCGAGCGAGCCAGATATGAGAGCAAGCGAGTGAGCCAGATGTGAGAGCAAGAAAGATAAGAGAGCAAGTCAGACAAGAGAGCAAGCGAGCGAGCAAGATATGCGAGCGAGCCAGACAAGCGAGCAAGCCAGATAAGAGAGCGAGCCAGACAAGAGAGCAAGCGAGAAACCATGATATGAGAGCGAGCGAGCCAGACATGAGAGCAAGCGAGCGAGCCAGATATGAGATCGAGCGAGCCAGATAAGAGAGCAAGCCAGACAAGAGAGCAAGCGTGCGAGCCAGATATGCTAGCGAGCAAGCCAGATAAGAGAGCGAGCCAGACAAGAGAGCAAGCGAGCGAGCCAGATATGAGAGCAAGCGAGCCAGCCAGATATGAGAGCGAGCGAGCCAGATAAGAGAGGGAGCAATACAAGAGAGCAAGCGAACTAGCCATATATGAGAGCAAGCGAGCGAGCCAGATTTGAGAGCAAGCGAGCCAGATATGCGAGCCAGATAAGAGAGCGAGCCAGACAAGAGAGCAAGCGAGCGAGCCAGACATGAGAGCAAGCGAGCGAGCCGGATATGAGAGAAAGCGAGCAAGCCAGATATGAGAGCAAGCGAGCGAGCCAGATTTGAGAGCGAGCGAGCCAGATTTGAGAGCGAGCGAGCCAGATATGTGAGCGAGCCATAAAAGAGAGCGAGACAGACAAGAGAGCAAGCGAGCGAGTCAGATATGAGAGCAAGCTAGCAAGCCAGATATAAAAGCGAGCCAGATAAGAGAGCGAGCCAGACAAGAGAGCAAGCGAGCGAGCCAGATATGAGAGCAAGCGAGCCAGCTCGATGTGAGAGCGAGCGAGCCAGATAGGCGAGCGAGCCAGATAAGAGAGCGAGCCAGACAAGAGAGCAAGCGAGCGAGCCAGATATGAGATCGAGCGAGCGAGCCAGATATGAGCACAAGCAAGCCAGCCAGATGTGAGAGCGAGCGAGCCAGATATGCGAGCGAGCCAGATAAGAGAGCGAGCCAGACAAGAGAGCAAGCGAGCGAGCCAGATATGAGAGCAAGCGAGCAAGCCAGATGTGAGAGAGAGCGAGGCAGATAATAGAGCGAGCCAGACAATTAAGCAAGCGAGCGAGCCAGATATGAGAGCAAGCGAGCGAGCCAGATATAAGAGCGAGCCAGACATGAGAGCGAGCGAGCCAGATATGAGAGCAAGCGAGCGAGCCAGATATGAGAGCAAGCGAGCCAGCCAGATATGAGAGCGAGCGAGCCAGATAAGAGAGCGAGCAAGACAAGAGAGCAAGCGAGCCAGCCAGATATGAGAGCGAGCGAGCCAGATAAGAGAGCAAGCCAGACAAGAGAGCAAGCGCGCGAGCCAGATATGCTAGCGAGCAAGCCAGATAAGAGAGCGAGCCAGACAAGAGAGCAAGCGAGCGAGCCCGATATGAGAGCAAGCGAGCCAGCCAGATATGAGAACGACCGAGCCAGCCAGATATGAGAGCGAGCGAGCCAGATAAGAGAGCGAGCAAGACAAGAGAGCAAGCGAACTAGCCAAATATGAGAGCAAGCGAGCGAGCCAGATTTGAGAGGGAGTGAGCCAGATATGCGAGCGAGCCAGATAAGAGAGCGAGCCAGACAAGAGAGCAAGCGAGCGAGCCAGATATGTGAGCAAGCGAGCGAGCCGGATATGAGAGCAAGCGAGCAAGCCAGATATGAGAACAAGCGAGCGAGCCAGATTTGAGAGCGAGCGAGCCAGATATGTGAGCGAGCCATAAAAGAGAGCGAGACAGACAAGAGAGAAAGTGAGCGAGCCAGATATGAGAGCAAGCTAGCAAGCCAGATATGAGAGCGAGCCAGATAAGAGAGCGAGCCAGACAAGAGAGCAAGCGAGCGAGGCAGATAAGAGAGCAAGCGAGCCAGCTAGATGTGAGAGCGAGCGAGCCAGATATGCGAGCGAGCCAGATAAGAGAGCGAGCCAGACAAGAGAGCAAGCGAGCGAGCCAGATATGAGAGCAAGCGAGCGAGCCAGATATGAGAGCAAGCAAGCCAGCCAAATGTGAGAGCGAGCGAGCCAGATATGCGAGCGAGCCAGATAAGAGAGCGAGCCAGACAAGAGAGCGAGCGAGCCAGATATGAGAGCAAGCGTGCAAGCCAGATATGAGAGCAAGCCAGATAAGAGAGCGAACCAGACATGAGAGCAAGCGAGAAAGCAGGATGAGAGCGAGCAAGCCAGACATGAGAGCAAGCGAGCGAGCCAGACATGAGAGCGAGCGAGCCAGATAAGAGAGCAAGCCAGACAAGAGAGCAAGCGAGCGAGCCAGATATGCTAGCGAGCAAGCCAGATAAGAGAGCGAGCCAGACAAGAGAGCAAGCGAGCGAGCCAGATATGAGAGCAAGCGAGCGAGCCAGATGTGAGAGCGAGACAGATAAGAGAGCAAGCCAGACAAGAGAGCAAGCGAGCGAGCCAGATATGCTAGCGAGCAAGCCAGATAAGAGAGCGAGCCAGACAAGAGAGCAAGCGAGCGAGCCAGATATGAGAGCGAGCGAGCCAGATGTGAGAGTGCGCGAGCAAGATATGCGAGCGAGCCAGATAAGACAGCGAGCCAGACAAGAGAGCAGCGAGCGAGCAAGATATGAGAGCAAGGGAGCAAGCCAGATGTGAGAGAGAGCGAGGCAGATAAGAGAGCGGGCCAGACAATTAAGCAAGCGAGCCAGCCAGATATGAGAGCAAGCGAGCGATCCAGATATGAGAGCGAGCCAGACATGAGAGGGAGCGAGCCAGATATGAGAGCAAGCGAGCGAGCCAGATATGAGAGCAGGCGAGCCAGCCAGATATGAGAGCGAGCGAGCCAGATAAGAGAGCGAGCAAGACAAGAGAGCAAGCGAGCTAGCCAGATATGAGAGCAAGCGAGCGAGCCAGATTTGAGAGCAAGCGAGTGAGCCAGATATGAGAGCGAGACAGATAAGAGAGCGAACCAGACAAGAGAGCAATCGAGCGAGCCAGATATGTGAGCGAGCGAGCCAGATATGAAAGTAAGCGAGCCGGCCAGATGTGAAAGCGAGCGAGCCAGATATGCGAGCGAGCCAGATAAGAGAGCGAGCCAGACAAGAGAGCAAGCGAGTGAGCCAAATATGCTAGCAAGCAAGCCAGATAAGAGAGCGAGCCAGACAAGAGAGCAAGCGAGCGAGCCAGATATGAGAGCAAGCGAGCGAGCCAGATGTGAGAGCGAGACAGATAAGAGAGCAAGTCAGACAAGAGAGCAAGCGAGCGAGCAAGATATGCGAGCGAGCCAGATAAGAGATCGAGCGAGCAAAATATGCGAGCGAGCCAGATAAGAGAGCGAGCCAGACAAGAGAGCAAGCGAGCAAGCCAGATAAGAGCGAGCCAGACAAGAAAGCAAGCGAGCGAACCAGATATGAGAGCAAGCGAGCCAGCCAGATATGAGAGCGGGCGAGACAGATAAGAGAGCGAGCAAGACAAGAGAGCAAGCGAACTAGCCAGATATGAGAGCAAGCGAGCGAGACAGATTTGAGAGCAAGCTAGCCAGATATTCGAGCGAGCCAGATAAGAGAGCAAGCGAGCGAGCCAGATATGAGATCAAGCGAGCGAGCCGGATATGAGAGCAAGCGAGCAAGCCAGATATGAGAGCAAGCGAGCGAGCCAGATTTGAGAGCGAGTGAGCCAGATATGTGAGCGAGCCATAAAAGAGAGCGAGACAGACAAGAGAGCAAGCGAGCGAGCCAGATATGAGAGCAAGCGAGCGAGCCAGATATGAGAGCAAGCAAGCCAGCCAGATTTGAGAGCGAGCGAGCCAGATATGCGAGTGAGCCAGATAAGAGAGCGAGCCAGATAAGAGAGCGAGCCAGACAAGAGAGCAAGCGAGCGAGCCAGATATGAGAGAGAGCGAGGCAGATAAGAGAGCGAGCCTGACAATTAAGCGAGCGAGCCAGATATGAGAGCAAGCGAGTGATCCAGATATGAGAGCGAGCCAGACATGAGAGCGAGCGAGCCAGATATGAGAGCAAGCGAGCGAGCCAGATATGAGAGCAAGCAAGCCAGCCAGATATGAGAGCGAGCGAGCCAGATAAGAGAGCGAGCAAGACAAGAGAGCAAGCGAGCGAGCCAGATCTGAGACCGAGCGAGCCAGATAAGAGAGCAAGTCAGACAAGAGAGCAAGCGTGCGAGCCAGATATGCTAGCGAGCAAGCCAGATAAGAGAGCGAGCCAGACAAGAGAGCAAGCGAACTAGCCAGATATGAGAGCAAGCGAGCGAGCCAGATATGCGAGCGAGCCAGATAAGAGAGCGAGCAAGACCAGAGAGCAAGCGAGCGAGCCAGATATGAGAGCAAGCGAGCGAGCCGGATATGAGAGCAAGCGAGCAAGCCAGATATGAGAGCAAGCGAGCGAGCCATATTTGAGAGCGAGCGAGCCAGATTTGAGAGCGAGCGAGCCAGATATGCGAGCGAGCCATAAAAGAGAGCGAGACAGACAAGAGAGCAAGCGAGCAAGCCAGATATGAGAGCAAGCTAGCAAGCCAGATATGAGAGAGAGACAGATAAGAGAGCGAGCCAGACAAGAGAGCAAGCGAGCGAGCCAGATATGAGAGCAAGCGAGCCAGCTAGATGGGAGAGCGAGCGAGCCAGATATGCGAGCGAGCCAGATAAGAGAGCAAGCGAGCAAGCCAGATATGAGAGCAAGCGAGCGAGCCAGATACGAGAGCAAGCAAGCCAGCCAGATGTGAGAGCGAGCGAGCCAGATATGCGAGCGAGCCAGATAAGAGAGCGAGCCAGACAAGAGAGCAAGCGAGCGAGCCAGATATGAGAGCAAGCGAGCAAGCCAGACATGAGAGCGAGCGAGCCAGATAAGAGAGCAAGCGAGCGAGGCAGATATGCTAGTGAGCAAGCCAGATAAGAGAGCAAGCCAGACAAGAGAGCAAGCGAGCGAGCCAGATATGAGAGCAAGCGAGCGAGCCAGATGTGAGAGCGAGACAGATAAGAGAGTAAGCCAGACAAGAGAGCAAGTGAGTGAGCCAGATATGCTAGCGAGCAAGCCAGATAAGAGAGCAAGCCAGACAAGAGAGCAAGCGAGCGAGCCAGATATGAGAGCAAGCGAGCGAGCCAGATGTGAGAGTGAGCGAGCAAGATATGCGAGCGAGCCAGATAAGACAGCGAGCCAGACAAGAGAGCAGCGAGCGAGCCAGATATGAGAGCAAGCGAGCAAGCCAGATGTGAAAGAGAGCGAGGCAGATAAGAGAGCGAGCCAGACAAGAGAGCAAGCGAGCGAACCAGATATGAGAGCAAGCGAGCCAGCCAGATATGAGAGCGGGCGAGACAGATAAGAGAGCGAGCAAGACAAGAGAGCAAGCGAACTAGCCAGATATGAGAGCGAGACAGATTTGAGAGCAAGCTAGCCAGATATGCGAGCGAGCCAGATAAGAGAGCAAGCGAGCGAGCCAGATATGAGATCAAGCGAGCGAGCCGGATATGAGAGCAAGCGAGCAAGCCAGATATGAGAGCAAGCGAGCGAGCCAGATTTGAGAGCGAGTGAGCCAGATATGTGAGCGAGCCATAAAAGAGAGCGAGACAGACAAGAGAGCAAGCGAGCGAGCCAGATATGAGAGCAAGCGAGCGAGCCAGATATGAGAGCAAGCAAGCCAGCCAGATTTGAGAGCGAGCGAGCCAGATATGCGAGTGAGCCAGATAAGAGAGCGAGCCAGATAAGAGAGCGAGCCAGACAAGAGAGCAAGCGAGCGAGCCAGATATGAGAGAGAGCGAGGCAGATAAGAGAGCGAGCCTGACAATTAAGCGAGCGAGCCAGATATGAGAGCAAGCGAGTGATCCAGATATGAGAGCGAGCCAGACATGAGAGCGAGCGAGCCAGATATGAGAGCAAGCGAGCGAGCAAGATATGAGAGCAAGCAAGCCAGCCAGATATGAGAGCGAGCGAGCCAGATAAGAGAGCGAGCAAGACAAGAGAGCAAGCGAGCGAGCCAGATCTGAGACCGAGCGAGCCAGATAAGAGAGCAAGTCAGACAAGAGAGCAAGCGTGCGAGCCAGATATGCTAGCGAGCAAGCCAGATAAGAGAGCGAGCCAGACAAGAGAGCAAGCGAACTAGCCAGATATGAGAGCAAGCGAGCGAGCCAGATATGCGAGCGAGCCAGATAAGAGAGCGAGCAAGACAAGAGAGCAAGCGAGCGAGCCAGATATGAGAGCAAGCGAGCGAGCCGGATATGAGAGCAAGCGAGCAAGCCAGATATGAGAGCAAGCGAGCGAGCCATATTTGAGAGCGAGCGAGCCAGATTTGAGAGCGAGCGAGCCAGATATGCGAGCGAGCCATAAAAGAGAGCGAGACAGACAAGAGAGCAAGCGAGCAAGCCAGATATGAGAGCAAGCTAGCAAGCCAGATATGAGAGAGAGACAGATAAGAGAGCGAGCCAGACAAGAGAGCAAGCGAGCGAGCCAGATATGAGAGCAAGCGAGCCAGCTAGATGTGAGAGCGAGCGAGCCAGATATGCGAGCGAGCCAGATAAGAGACCGAGCCAGTTAAGAGAGCAAGCGAGCGAGCCAGATATGAGAGCAAGCGAGCGAGCCAGATACGAGAGCAAGCAACCCAGCCAGATGTGAGAGCGAGCGAGCCAGATATGCGAGCGAGCCAGATAAGAGAGCGAGCCAGACAAGAGAGCAAGCGAGCGAGCCAGATATGAGAGCAAGCGAGCAAGCCAGACATGAGAGCGAGCGAGCCAGATAAGAGAGCAAGCGAGCGAGGCAGATATGCTAGCGAGCAAGCCAGATAAGAGAGCAAGCCAGACAAGAGAGCAAGCGAGCTAGCCAGATATGAGAGCAAGCGAGCGAGCCAGATGTGAGAGCGAGACAGATAAGAGAGCAAGCCAGACGAGAGAGCAAGTGAGCGAGCCAGATATGCTAGCGAGCAAGCCAGATAAGAGAGCAAGCCAGACAAGAGAGCAAGCGAGCGAGCCAGATATGAGAGCAAGCGAGCGAGCCAGATGTGAGAGTGAGCGAGCAAGATATGCGAGCGAGCCAGATAAGACAGCAAGCCAGACAAGAGAGCAGCGAGCGAGCCAGATATGAGAGCAAGCGAGCAAGCCAGATGTGAGAGAGAGCGAGGCAGATAAGAGAGCGAGCCAGAGAATTAAGCAAGTGAGCCAGCCAGATATGAGAGCAAGCGAGCGATCCAGATATGAGAGCGAGCCAGACATGAGAGCGAGCGAGCCAGATATGAGAGCAAGCGAGCGAGCCAGATATGAGAGCAGGCGAGCCAGCCAGATATGAGAGCGAGCGAGCCAGATAAGAGAGCGAGCAAGACAAGAGAGCAAGCGAGCTAGCCAGATATGAGAGCAAGCGAGCGAGCCAGATTTGAGAGCAAGCGAGTGAGCCAGATATGAGAGCGAGACAGATAAGAGAGCGAACCAGACAAAAGAGCAATCGAGCGAGCCAGATATGTGAGCGAGCGAGCCAGATATGAAAGCAAGCGAGCCGGCCAGATGTGAAAGCGAGCGAGCCAGATATGCGAGCGAGCCAGATAAGAGAGCGAGCCAGACAAGAGAGCAAGCGAGTGAGCCAAATATGCTAGCAAGCAAGCCAGATAAGAGAGCGAGCCAGACAAGAGAGCAAGCGAGCGAGCCAGATATGAGAGCAAGCGAGCGAGCCAGATGTGAGAGCGAGACAGATAAGAGAGCAAGTCAGACAAGAGAGCAAGCGAGCGAGCAAGATATGCGAGCGAGCCAGATAAGAGAGCGAGCGAGCAAGATATGCAAGCGAGCCAGATAAGAGAGCGAGCCAGACAAGAGAGCAAGCGATCAAGCCAGATAAGAGCGAGCCAGACAAGAGAGCAAGCGAGCGAACCAGATATGAGAGCAAGCGAGCCAGCCAGATATGAGAGCGGGCGAGACAGATAAGAGAGCGAGCAAGACAAGAGAGCAAGCGAACTAGCCAGATATGAGAGCAAGCGAGCGAGACAGATTTGAGAGCAAGCTAGCCAGATATGCGAGCGAGCCAGATAAGAGAGCAAGCGAGCGAACCAGATATGAGATCAAGCGAGCGAGCCGGTTATGAGAGCAAGCGAGCAAGCCAGATATGAGAGCAAGCGAGCGAGCCAGATTTGAGAGCGAGTGAGCCAGATATGTGAGCGAGCCATAAAAGAGAGCGAGACAGACAAGAGAGCAAGCGAGCGAGCCAGATATGAGAGCAAGCGAGCGAGCCAGATATGAGAGCAAGCAAGCCAGCCAGATTTGAGAGCGAGCGAGCCAGATATGCGAGTGAGCCAGATAAGAGAGTGAGCCAGATAAGAGAGCGAGCCAGACAAGAGAGCAAGCGAGCGAGCCAGATATGAGAGCAAGCGAACAAGCCAGATGTGAGAGAGAGCGAGGCAGATAAGAGAGCGAGCCTGACAATTAAGCGAGCGAGCCAGATGTGAGAGCAAGCGAGTGATCCAGATATGAGAGCGAGCCAGACATGAGAGCGAGCGAGCCAGATATGAGAGCAAGCGAGCGAGCCAGATATGAGAGCAAGCAAGCCAGCCAGATATGAGAGCGAGCGAGCCAGATAAGAGAGCGAGCAAGACAAGAGAGCAAGCGAGCGAGCCAGATATGAGACCGAGCGAGCCAGATAAGAGAGCAAGTCAGACAAGAGAGCAAGCGTGCGAGCCAGATATGCTAGCGAGCAAGCCAGATAAGAGAGCGAGCCAGACAAGAGAGCAAGCGAACTAGCCAGATATGAGAGCAAGCGAGCGAGCCAGATATGCGAGCGAGCCAGATAAGAGAGCGAGCAAGACAAGAGAGCAAGCGAGCGAGCCAGATATGAGAGCAAGCGAGCGAGCCGGATATGAGAGCAAGCGAGCAAGCCAGATATGAGAGCAAGCAAGCGAGCCATATTTGAGAGCGAGCGAGCCAGATTTGAGAGCGAGCGAGCCAGATATGCGAGCGAGCCATAAAAGAGAGCGAGACAGACAAGAGAGCAAGCGAGCAAGCCAAATATGAGCAAGCTAGCAAGCCAGATATGAGAGAGAGACAGATAAGAGAGCGAGCCAGACAAGAGAGCAAGCGAGCGAGCCAGATATGAGAGCAAGCGAGCCAGCTAAATGTGAGAGCGAGCGAGCCAGATATGCGAGCGAGCCAGTTAAGAGAGCGAGCCAGATAAGAGAGCAAGCGAGCGAGCCAGACATGAGAGCAAGCGAGCGATCCAGATACGAGAGCAAGCAAGCCAGCCAGATGTGAGAGCGAGCGAGCCAGATATGCGAGCGAGCCAGATAAGAGAGCGAGCCAGACAAGAGAGCAAGCGAGCGAGCCAGATATGAGAGCAAGCGAGCAAGCCAGACATGAGAGCGAGCGAGCCAGATAAGAGAGCAAGCGAGCGAGGCAGATATGCTAGCGAGCAAGCCAGATAAGAGAGCAAGCCAGACAAGAGAGCAAGCGAGCGAGCCAGATATGAGAGCAAGCGAGCGAGCCAGATGTGAGAGCGAGACAGATAAGAGAGTAAGCCAGACAAGAGAGCAAGTGAGCGAGCCAGATATGCTAGCGAGCAAGCCAGATAAGAGAGCAAGCCAGACAAGAGAGCAAGCGAGCGAGCCAGATATGAGAGCAAGCGAGCGAGCCAGATGTGAGAGTGAGCGAGCAAGATATGCGAGCGAGCCAGATAAGACAGCGAGCCAGACAAGAGAGCAGTGAGCGAGCCAGATATGAGAGCAAGCGAGCAAGCCAGATGTGAGAGAGAGCGAGGCAGATAAGAGAGCGAGCCAGACAATTAAGCAAGCGAGCGAGCCAGATATGAGAGCAAGCGAGCGATCTAGATATGAGAGCGAGCCAGACATGAGAGCGAGCGAGCCAGATATGAGAGCAAGCGAGCGAGCCAGATATGAGAGCAGACGAGCCAGCCAGATACGAGAGCGAGCGAGCCAGATAAGAGAGCGAGCAAGACAAGAGAGCAAGTGTGCTAGCCAGATATGAGAGCAAGCGAGCGAGCCAGATATGAGAGCGAGACAGATAAGAGAGCGAACCAGACAAGAGAGCAATCGAGCGAGCCAGATATGTGAGCGAGCGAGCCAGATATGAAAGCAAGCGAGCCGGCCAGATGTGAAAGCGAGCGAGCCAGATATGCGAGCGAGCCAGATAAGAGAGCGAGCCAGACAAGAGAGCAAGCGAGCGAGCCAGATATGAGAGCAAGCCAGATATTAAAGCGAGCCAGATAAGAGAGCGAACCAGACGAGAGCAAGCAAGAAAGCCATATATGAGAGCGAGCGAGCCAGACATAAGGGCAAGCGAGCGAGCCAGAGATGAGAGCGAGCGAGCCAGACATGAGAGGAAGTGAGCGAGCCAGATATGAGAGCGAGCGAGACAGATAAGAGAGCAAGCCAGACAAGAGAGCAAGCGAGCGAGCCAGATATGCTAGCAAGCAAGCCAGATAAGAGAGCGAGCCAGACAAGAGAGCAAGCGAGCGAGCCAGATATGAGAGCAAGCGAGCGAGCCAGATGTGAGAGCGAGACAGGTAAGAGAGCAAGCCAGACAAGAGAGCAAGCGAGCGAGCCAGATTTGCTAGTGAGCAAGCCAGATAAGAGAGCGAGCCAGACAAGAGATTAAACGAGCGAGCCAGATATGAGAGCAAGCGAGCGAGCCAGATGTGAGAGCGAGCGAGCAAGATATGCGAGCCAGCCAGGTAAGAGAGCGAGCCAGACAAGAGAGCAGCGAGCGAGCCAGATATGAGAGCAAGCGAGCGAACCAGATGTGAGAGTGAGACAGGTAAGAGAGCAAGCCAGACAAGAGAGCAAGCGAGCGAGCCAGATTTGCTAGTGAGCAAGCCAGATAAGAGAGCGAGCCAGACAAGAGATTAAGCGAGCGAGCCAGATATGAGAGCAAGCGAGCGAGCCAGATGTGAGAGCGAGACAGGTAAGAGAGCAAGCCAGACAAGAGAGCAAGCGAGCGAGCCAGATTTGCTAGTGAGCAAGCCAGATAAGAGAGCGAGCCAGACAAGAGATTAAGCGAGCGAGCCAGATATGAGAGCAAGCGAGCGAGCCAGATGTGAGAGCGAGCGAGCAAGATATGCGAGCGAGCCAGATAAGAGAGCGAGCCAGACAAGAGAGCAGCGAGCGAGCCAGATATGAGAGCAAGCGAGAAAGCCAGATGTGAGAGAGAGCGAGGCAGATAAGAGAGCGAGCCAGACAATTAAGCAAGCGAGCGAGCCAGATAAGAGAGCGAGCCAGACAAGAGAGCAAGCGAGCAAGCCAGATAAGAGAGCGAGCCAAACAAGAGAGCAAGCGAGCAAGCCAGATATGAGAACAAGCGAGCCAGCCAGATATGAGAGCGAGCGAGCCAGATAAGAGAGCAAGCAAGACAAGAGAGCAAGCGAACTAGCAAGATATGAGAGCAAGCGAGCGAGCCAGATTTGAGAGCGAGCGAGCCAGATATGCGAGCGAGCCAGATAAGAGAGCGAGCCAGACAAGAGAGCAAGCGAGCGAGCCAGATATGAGAGCAAGCGAGTGAGCCGGATATGAGAGCAAGCGAGCAAGCCAGATATGAGAGTAAGCGAGCGAGCCAGATTTGAGAGCTACCGAGCCAGATTTGAGAGCGAGCGAGCCAGATATGTGAGCGAGCCATAAAAGAGAGCGAGACAGACAAGAGAGCAAGCGAGCGAGTCAGATATGAGAGCAAGCTAGCAAGCCAGATATGCGAGCGAGCCAGATAAGAGAGCGAGCCAGACAAGAGAGCAAGCGAGCGAGCCGGATATGAAAGCAAGTGAGCAAGCCAGATTTGAGAGAGAGCGAGGCAGATAAGAGAGCGAGCCAGACAATTAAGCAAGCGAGCGAGCCAGATATGAGAGCAAGCAAGCGATCCAGATAAGAGAGCGAGCCAGACTTGAGAGCGAGCGAGCCAGATATGAGAGCAAGCGAGCGAGCCAGATATGAGAGCAAGCGAGCCAGCCAGATATGAGAGCGAGCGAGCCAGATAAGAGAGCGAGCAAGACAAGAGAGCAAGCGAGCGAGCCAGATAAGAGAGCCAGCGAGCCAGATAAGAGAGCAAGCCAGACAAGAGAGCAAGCGAGCGAGCCAGATATGCTAGCAAGCAAGCCAGATAAGAGAGCGAGCCAGACAAGAGAGCAAGCGAGCAAGCCAGATATGAGAGCAAGCGAGCAAGCCAGATATGAGAGCGAGCCAGATAGAAGAGCGAACCAGACAAGAGAGCAAGCGAGAAAGCCAGATATGTGAGCAAGCGAGCCAGACATGAGAGCAAGCGAGCGAGCCAGATATGAGAGCGAGCGAGCCAGACATGAGAGCAAGCGAGCGAGCCAGATATGAGAGCGAGCGAGCCAGATAAGAGAGCAAGCCAGACAAGAGAGCAAGCGAGCGAGCCAGTTATGCTAGCGAGCAAGCCAGATAAGAGAGCGAGCGAGCTAGGTATGAGAGCAAGCGAGCGAGCCAGATGTGAGAGAGAGACAGATAAGAGAGCAAGTCAGACAAGAGAGCAAGCGAGCGAGCAAGATATGCGAGCGAGCCAGATAAGAGAGCGAGCCAGACAAGAGAGCAAGCGAGCGAGCCAGATATGAGAGCAAGCGAGCAAGCCAGATGTGAGAGAGAGCGAGGCAGATAAGAGAGCGAGCCAGACAATTAAGCAAGCGAGCGAGCCAGAAATGAGAGCAAGCGAGCGATCCAGATATGAGAGCGAGCCAGACATGAGAGCGAGCGAGCCAGATATGAGAGCAAGCGAGCGAGCCAGATATGAGAGCAAGCGAGCCAGCCAGATATGAGAGCGAGCGAGCCAGATAAGAGTGAGCAAGACAAGAGAGCAAGCGAGCTAGCCAGATATGAGAGCGAGCCAGACAAGAGAGCAAGCGAGCGAGCCAGATATGAAAGCAAGCGAGCGAGCCAGATATGAGAGCAAGCGAGCGAGCCAGAAATGAGAGCAAGCGAGCCAGATTTGAGAGCGAGCGAGCCAGATATGTGAGCGAGCCATAAAAGAGAGCGAGACAGACAAGAAAGAAAGCGAGCGAGAAGATATGAGAGCAAGCTAGCAAGCCAGAAATGAGAGCGAGCCAGATAAGAGAGCGAGCCAGACAAGAGAGCAAGCGAGCGAGCCAGATATGAGAGCAAGCGAGCCAGCTCTATGTGAGAGCGAGCGAGCCAGATATGTGAGCGAGCCAGATAAGAGAGCGAGCCAGACAAGAGAGCAAGCGAGCCAGATATGAGAGCAAGCGAGCGAGCCAGATATGAGAGCAAGCAAGCCAGCCAGATGTGAGAGCGAGCGAGCCAGATATGCGAGCAAGCGAGCGAGCCAGAGATGAGAGCGAGCGAGCCAGACATGAGAGGAAGTGAGCGAGCCAGATATGAGAGCAAGCGAGCCAGATAAGAGAGCGAGCCAGACAAGAGAGCAAGCGAGCAAGCCAGATAAGAGAGCGAGCCAAACAAGAGAGCAAGCGAGCGAGCCAGATATGAGAGCAAGCGAGCCAGCCAGATATGAGAGCGAGCGAGCCAGATAAGAGAGCGAGCAAGACAAGAGAGCAAGCGAACTAGCAAGATATGAGAGCAAGCGAGCTAGCCAGATATGAGAGCGAGCCAGACAAGAGAGCAAGCGAGCGAGCCAGATATGAAAGCAAGCGAGCGAGCCAGATATGAGAGCAAGCGAGCGAGCCAGAAATGAGAGCAAGCGAGCCAGACAGTAATGAGAGCAAGCGAGCCAGCCAGAAATGAGAGCGAGCGATCCAGATAAGGGAGCGAGCAAGACAAGAGAGCAAGCGAACTAGCCAGATATGAGAGCAAGCGAGCGAGCCAGATTTGAGAGCGAGCGAGCGAGCCAGATATGTGAGCGAGCCAGATAAGAGAGCGAGCCAGACAAGAGAGCAAGCCAGATATGAGAGCAAGCGAGCGAGCCGGATATGAGAGCGAGCGAGCAAGCCAGATATGAGAGCAAGCGAGCGAGCCAGATTTGAAAGCGAGCGAGCCAGATTTGAGAGCGAGCGAGCCAGATATGTGAGCGAGCCATAAAAGAGAGCGAGACAGACAAGAGAGAAAGCGAGCGAGCCAGATATGAGAGCAAGCTAGCAAGCCAGAAATGAGAGCGAGCCAGATAAGAGAGCGAGCCAGACAAGAGAGCAAGCGAGCGAGCCAGATATGAGAGCAAGCGAGCCAGCTCTATGTGAGAGCGAGCGAGCCAGATATGTGAGCGAGCCAGATAAGAGAGCGAGCCAGACAAGAGAGCAAGCGAGCCAGATATGAGAGCAAGCGAGCGAGCCAGATATGAGAGCAAGCAAGCCAGCCAGATGTGAGAGCGAGCGAGCCAGATATGCGAGCAAGCCAGAGATGAGAGCGAGCGAGCCAGACATGAGAGGAAGTGAGCGAGCCAGATATGAGAGCAAGCGAGCCAGATAAGAGAGCGAGCCAGACAAGAGAGCAAGCGAGCAAGCCAGATAAGAGAGCGAGCCAAACAAGAGAGCAAGCGAGCGAGCCAGATATGAGAGCAAGCGAGCCAGCCAGATATGAGAGCGAGCGAGCCAGATAAGAGAGCGAGCAAGACAAGAGAGCAAGCGAACTAGCAAGATATGAGAGCAAGCGAGCGAGCCAGATTTGAGAGCGAGCGAGCCAGATATGCGAGCAAGCCAGATAAGAGAGCGAGCCAGACAAGAGAGCAAGCGAGCGAGCCAGATATGAGAGCAAGCTAGCAAGCCAGATATGCGAGCGAGCCAGATAAGAGAGCGAGCCAGACAAGAGAGCAAGCGAGCGAGCCGGATATGAGAGTAAGCGATCGAGCCAGATTTGAGAGCTACCGAGCCAGATTTGAGAGCGAGCGAGCCAGATATGTGAGCGAGCCATAAAAGAGAGCGAGACAGACAAGAGAGCAAGCGAGCGAGTCAGATATGAGAGCAAGCTAGCAAGCCAGATATGCGAGCGAGCCAGATAAGAGAGCGAGCCAGACAAGAGAGCAAGCGAGCGAGCCGGATATGAAAGCAAGTGAGCAAGCCAGATTTGAGAGAGAGCGAGGCAGATAAGAGAGCGAGCGAGCGATCCAGATAAGAGAGCGAGCCAGACATGAGAGCGAGCGAGCCAGATATGAGAGCAAGCGAGCGAGCCAGATATGAGAGCAAGTGAGCCAGCCAGATATGAGAGCGAGCGAGCCAGATAAGAGAGCGAGCAAGACAAGAGAGCAAGCGAGCGAGCCAGATAAGAGAGCCAGCGAGCCAGATAAGAGAGCAAGCCAGACAAGAGAGCAAGCGAGCGAGCCAGATATGCTAGCAAGCAAGCCAGATAAGAGAGCGAGCCAGATAAGAGAGCGAGCAAGACAAGAGAGCAAGCGAGCGAGCCAGATAAGAGAACCAGCGAGCCAGATAAGAGAGCAAGCCAGACAAGAGAGCAAGCGAGCGAGCCAGATATGCTAGCAAGCAAGCCAGATATGAGAGCGAGCCAGATAAGAGAGCGAACCAGACAAGAGAGCAAGCGAGAAAGCCAGATATGTGAGCAAGCGAGCCAGACATGAGAGCAAGCGAGCGAGCCAGATATGAGAGCGAGCGAGCCAGACATGAGAGCAAGCGAGCGAGCCAGATATGAGAGCGAGCGAGCCAGATAAGAGAGCAAGCCAGACAAGAGAGCAAGCGAGCGAGCCAGTTATGCTAGCGAGCAAGCCAGATAAGAGAGCGAGCGAGCTAGGTATGAGAGCAAGCGAGCGAGCCAGATGTGAGAGAGTAACAGATAAGAGAGCAAGTCAGACAAGAGAGCAAGCGAGCGAGCAAGATATGCGAGCGAGCCAGATAAGAGAGCGAGCCAGACAAGAGAGCAAGCGAGCGAGCCAGATATGAGAGCAAGCGAGCAAGCCAGATGTGAGAGAGAGCGAGGCAGATAAGAGAGCGAGCCAGACAATTAAGCAAGCGAGCGAGCCAGAAATGAGAGCAAGCGAGCCAGCCAGTAATGAGAGCAAGCGAGCCAGCCAGATATGAGAGCGAGCGAGCCAGATAAGGGAGCGAGCAAGACAAGAGAGCAAGCGAACTAGCCAGATATGAGAGCAAGCGAGCCAGCTAGATGGGAGAGCGAGCGAGCCAGATATGCGAGCGAGCCAGATAAGAGAGCAAGCGAGCAAGCCAGATATGAGAGCAAGCGAGCGAGCCAGATACGAGAGCAAGCAAGCCAGCCAGATGTGAGAGCGAGCGAGCCAGATATGCGAGCGAGCCAGATAAGAGAGCGAGCCAGACAAGAGAGCAAGCGAGCGAGCCAGATATGAGAGCAAGCGAGCAAGCCAGACATGAGAGCGAGCGAGCCAGATAAGAGAGCAAGCGAGCGAGGCAGATATGCTAGTGAGCAAGCCAGATAAGAGAGCAAGCCAGACAAGAGAGCAAGCGAGCGAGCCAGATATGAGAGCAAGCGAGCGAGCCAGATGTGAGAGCGAGACAGATAAGAGAGTAAGCCAGACAAGAGAGCAAGTGAGTGAGCCAGATATGCTAGCGAGCAAGCCAGATAAGAGAGCAAGCCAGACAAGAGAGCAAGCGAGCGAGCCAGATATGAGAGCAAGCGAGCGAGCCAGATGTGAGAGTGAGCGAGCAAGATATGCGAGCGAGCCAGATAAGACAGCGAGCCAGACAAGAGAGCAGCGAGCGAGCCAGATATGAGAGCAAGCGAGCAAGCCAGATGTGAAAGAGAGCGAGGCAGATAAGAGAGCGAGCCAGACAAGAGAGCAAGCGAGCGAACCAGATATGAGAGCAAGCGAGCCAGCCAGATATGAGAGCGGGCGAGACAGATAAGAGAGCGAGCAAGACAAGAGAGCAAGCGAACTAGCCAGATATGAGAGCGAGACAGATTTGAGAGCAAGCTAGCCAGATATGCGAGCGAGCCAGATAAGAGAGCAAGCGAGCGAGCCAGATATGAGATCAAGCGAGCGAGCCGGATATGAGAGCAAGCGAGCAAGCCAGATATGAGAGCAAGCGAGCGAGCCAGATTTGAGAGCGAGTGAGCCAGATATGTGAGCGAGCCATAAAAGAGAGCGAGACAGACAAGAGAGCAAGCGAGCGAGCCAGATATGAGAGCAAGCGAGCGAGCCAGATATGAGAGCAAGCAAGCCAGCCAGATTTGAGAGCGAGCGAGCCAGATATGCGAGTGAGCCAGATAAGAGAGCGAGCCAGATAAGAGAGCGAGCCAGACAAGAGAGCAAGCGAGCGAGCCAGATATGAGAGAGAGCGAGGCAGATAAGAGAGCGAGCCTGACAATTAAGCGAGCGAGCCAGATATGAGAGCAAGCGAGTGATCCAGATATGAGAGCGAGCCAGACATGAGAGCGAGCGAGCCAGATATGAGAGCAAGCGAGCGAGCAAGATATGAGAGCAAGCAAGCCAGCCAGATATGAGAGCGAGCGAGCCAGATAAGAGAGCGAGCAAGACAAGAGAGCAAGCGAGCGAGCCAGATCTGAGACCGAGCGAGCCAGATAAGAGAGCAAGTCAGACAAGAGAGCAAGCGTGCGAGCCAGATATGCTAGCGAGCAAGCCAGATAAGAGAGCGAGCCAGACAAGAGAGCAAGCGAACTAGCCAGATATGAGAGCAAGCGAGCGAGCCAGATATGCGAGCGAGCCAGATAAGAGAGCGAGCAAGACAAGAGAGCAAGCGAGCGAGCCAGATATGAGAGCAAGCGAGCGAGCCGGATATGAGAGCAAGCGAGCAAGCCAGATATGAGAGCAAGCGAGCGAGCCATATTTGAGAGCGAGCGAGCCAGATTTGAGAGCGAGCGAGCCAGATATGCGAGCGAGCCATAAAAGAGAGCGAGACAGACAAGAGAGCAAGCGAGCAAGCCAGATATGAGAGCAAGCTAGCAAGCCAGATATGAGAGAGAGACAGATAAGAGAGCGAGCCAGACAAGAGAGCAAGCGAGCGAGCCAGATATGAGAGCAAGCGAGCCAGCTAGATGTGAGAGCGAGCGAGCCAGATATGCGAGCGAGCCAGATAAGAGAGCGAGCCAGTTAAGAGAGCAAGCGAGCGAGCCAGATATGAGAGCAAGCGAGCGAGCCAGATACGAGAGCAAGCAACCCAGCCAGATGTGAGAGCGAGCGAGCCAGATATGCGAGCGAGCCAGATAAGAGAGCGAGCCAGACAAGAGAGCAAGCGAGCGAGCCAGATATGAGAGCAAGCGAGCAAGCCAGACATGAGAGCGAGCGAGCCAGATAAGAGAGCAAGCGAGCGAGGCAGATATGCTAGCGAGCAAGCCAGATAAGAGAGCAAGCCAGACAAGAGAGCAAGCGAGCTAGCCAGATATGAGAGCAAGCGAGCGAGCCAGATGTGAGAGCGAGACAGATAAGAGAGCAAGCCAGACGAGAGAGCAAGTGAGCGAGCCAGATATGCTAGCGAGCAAGCCAGATAAGAGAGCAAGCCAGACAAGAGAGCAAGCGAGCGAGCCAGATATGAGAGCAAGCGAGCGAGCCAGATGTGAGAGTGAGCGAGCAAGATATGCGAGCGAGCCAGATAAGACAGCAAGCCAGACAAGAGAGCAGCGAGCGAGCCAGATATGAGAGCAAGCGAGCAAGCCAGATGTGAGAGAGAGCGAGGCAGATAAGAGAGCGAGCCAGAGAATTAAGCAAGTGAGCCAGCCAGATATGAGAGCAAGCGAGCGATCCAGATATGAGAGCGAGCCAGACATGAGAGCGAGCGAGCCAGATATGAGAGCAAGCGAGCGAGCCAGATATGAGAGCAGGCGAGCCAGCCAGATATGAGAGCGAGCGAGCCAGATAAGAGAGCGAGCAAGACAAGAGAGCAAGCGAGCTAGCCAGATATGAGAGCAAGCGAGCGAGCCAGATTTGAGAGCAAGCGAGTGAGCCAGATATGAGAGCGAGACAGATAAGAGAGCGAACCAGACAAAAGAGCAATCGAGCGAGCCAGATATGTGAGCGAGCGAGCCAGATATGAAAGCAAGCGAGCCGGCCAGATGTGAAAGCGAGCGAGCCAGATATGCGAGCGAGCCAGATAAGAGAGCGAGCCAGACAAGAGAGCAAGCGAGTGAGCCAAATATGCTAGCAAGCAAGCCAGATAAGAGAGCGAGCCAGACAAGAGAGCAAGCGAGCGAGCCAGATATGAGAGCAAGCGAGCGAGCCAGATGTGAGAGCGAGACAGATAAGAGAGCAAGTCAGACAAGAGAGCAAGCGAGCGAGCAAGATATGCGAGCGAGCCAGATAAGAGAGCGAGCGAGCAAGATATGCAAGCGAGCCAGATAAGAGAGCGAGCCAGACAAGAGAGCAAGCGATCAAGCCAGATAAGAGCGAGCCAGACAAGAGAGCAAGCGAGCGAACCAGATATGAGAGCAAGCGAGCCAGCCAGATATGAGAGCGGGCGAGACAGATAAGAGAGCGAGCAAGACAAGAGAGCAAGCGAACTAGCCAGATATGAGAGCAAGCGAGCGAGACAGATTTGAGAGCAAGCTAGCCAGATATGCGAGCGAGCCAGATAAGAGAGCAAGCGAGCGAACCAGATATGAGATCAAGCGAGCGAGCCGGTTATGAGAGCAAGCGAGCAAGCCAGATATGAGAGCAAGCGAGCGAGCCAGATTTGAGAGCGAGTGAGCCAGATATGTGAGCGAGCCATAAAAGAGAGCGAGACAGACAAGAGAGCAAGCGAGCGAGCCAGATATGAGAGCAAGCGAGCGAGCCAGATATGAGAGCAAGCAAGCCAGCCAGATTTGAGAGCGAGCGAGCCAGATATGCGAGTGAGCCAGATAAGAGAGTGAGCCAGATAAGAGAGCGAGCCAGACAAGAGAGCAAGCGAGCGAGCCAGATATGAGAGCAAGCGAACAAGCCAGATGTGAGAGAGAGCGAGGCAGATAAGAGAGCGAGCCTGACAATTAAGCGAGCGAGCCAGATGTGAGAGCAAGCGAGTGATCCAGATATGAGAGCGAGCCAGACATGAGAGCGAGCGAGCCAGATATGAGAGCAAGCGAGCGAGCCAGATATGAGAGCAAGCAAGCCAGCCAGATATGAGAGCGAGCGAGCCAGATAAGAGAGCGAGCAAGACAAGAGAGCAAGCGAGCGAGCCAGATATGAGACCGAGCGAGCCAGATAAGAGAGCAAGTCAGACAAGAGAGCAAGCGTGCGAGCCAGATATGCTAGCGAGCAAGCCAGATAAGAGAGCGAGCCAGACAAGAGAGCAAGCGAACTAGCCAGATATGAGAGCAAGCGAGCGAGCCAGATATGCGAGCGAGCCAGATAAGAGAGCGAGCAAGACAAGAGAGCAAGCGAGCGAGCCAGATATGAGAGCAAGCGAGCGAGCCGGATATGAGAGCAAGCGAGCAAGCCAGATATGAGAGCAAGCAAGCGAGCCATATTTGAGAGCGAGCGAGCCAGATTTGAGAGCGAGCGAGCCAGATATGCGAGCGAGCCATAAAAGAGAGCGAGACAGACAAGAGAGCAAGCGAGCAAGCCAAATATGAGCAAGCTAGCAAGCCAGATATGAGAGAGAGACAGATAAGAGAGCGAGCCAGACAAGAGAGCAAGCGAGCGAGCCAGATATGAGAGCAAGCGAGCCAGCTAAATGTGAGAGCGAGCGAGCCAGATATGCGAGCGAGCCAGTTAAGAGAGCGAGCCAGATAAGAGAGCAAGCGAGCGAGCCAGACATGAGAGCAAGCGAGCGATCCAGATACGAGAGCAAGCAAGCCAGCCAGATGTGAGAGCGAGCGAGCCAGATATGCGAGCGAGCCAGATAAGAGAGCGAGCCAGACAAGAGAGCAAGCGAGCGAGCCAGATATGAGAGCAAGCGAGCAAGCCAGACATGAGAGCGAGCGAGCCAGATAAGAGAGCAAGCGAGCGAGGCAGATATGCTAGCGAGCAAGCCAGATAAGAGAGCAAGCCAGACAAGAGAGCAAGCGAGCGAGCCAGATATGAGAGCAAGCGAGCGAGCCAGATGTGAGAGCGAGACAGATAAGAGAGTAAGCCAGACAAGAGAGCAAGTGAGCGAGCCAGATATGCTAGCGAGCAAGCCAGATAAGAGAGCAAGCCAGACAAGAGAGCAAGCGAGCGAGCCAGATATGAGAGCAAGCGAGCGAGCCAGATGTGAGAGTGAGCGAGCAAGATATGCGAGCGAGCCAGATAAGACAGCGAGCCAGACAAGAGAGCAGTGAGCGAGCCAGATATGAGAGCAAGCGAGCAAGCCAGATGTGAGAGAGAGCGAGGCAGATAAGAGAGCGAGCCAGACAATTAAGCAAGCGAGCGAGCCAGATATGAGAGCAAGCGAGCGATCTAGATATGAGAGCGAGCCAGACATGAGAGCGAGCGAGCCAGATATGAGAGCAAGCGAGCGAGCCAGATATGAGAGCAGACGAGCCAGCCAGATACGAGAGCGAGCGAGCCAGATAAGAGAGCGAGCAAGACAAGAGAGCAAGTGTGCTAGCCAGATATGAGAGCAAGCGAGCGAGCCAGATATGAGAGCGAGACAGATAAGAGAGCGAACCAGACAAGAGAGCAATCGAGCGAGCCAGATATGTGAGCGAGCGAGCCAGATATGAAAGCAAGCGAGCCGGCCAGATGTGAAAGCGAGCGAGCCAGATATGCGAGCGAGCCAGATAAGAGAGCGAGCCAGACAAGAGAGCAAGCGAGCGAGCCAGATATGAGAGCAAGCCAGATATTAAAGCGAGCCAGATAAGAGAGCGAACCAGACGAGAGCAAGCAAGAAAGCCATATATGAGAGCGAGCGAGCCAGACATAAGGGCAAGCGAGCGAGCCAGAGATGAGAGCGAGCGAGCCAGACATGAGAGGAAGTGAGCGAGCCAGATATGAGAGCGAGCGAGACAGATAAGAGAGCAAGCCAGACAAGAGAGCAAGCGAGCGAGCCAGATATGCTAGCAAGCAAGCCAGATAAGAGAGCGAGCCAGACAAGAGAGCAAGCGAGCGAGCCAGATATGAGAGCAAGCGAGCGAGCCAGATGTGAGAGCGAGACAGGTAAGAGAGCAAGCCAGACAAGAGAGCAAGCGAGCGAGCCAGATTTGCTAGTGAGCAAGCCAGATAAGAGAGCGAGCCAGACAAGAGATTAAACGAGCGAGCCAGATATGAGAGCAAGCGAGCGAGCCAGATGTGAGAGCGAGCGAGCAAGATATGCGAGCCAGCCAGGTAAGAGAGCGAGCCAGACAAGAGAGCAGCGAGCGAGCCAGATATGAGAGCAAGCGAGCGAACCAGATGTGAGAGTGAGACAGGTAAGAGAGCAAGCCAGACAAGAGAGCAAGCGAGCGAGCCAGATTTGCTAGTGAGCAAGCCAGATAAGAGAGCGAGCCAGACAAGAGATTAAGCGAGCGAGCCAGATATGAGAGCAAGCGAGCGAGCCAGATGTGAGAGCGAGACAGGTAAGAGAGCAAGCCAGACAAGAGAGCAAGCGAGCGAGCCAGATTTGCTAGTGAGCAAGCCAGATAAGAGAGCGAGCCAGACAAGAGATTAAGCGAGCGAGCCAGATATGAGAGCAAGCGAGCGAGCCAGATGTGAGAGCGAGCGAGCAAGATATGCGAGCGAGCCAGATAAGAGAGCGAGCCAGACAAGAGAGCAGCGAGCGAGCCAGATATGAGAGCAAGCGAGAAAGCCAGATGTGAGAGAGAGCGAGGCAGATAAGAGAGCGAGCCAGACAATTAAGCAAGCGAGCGAGCCAGATAAGAGAGCGAGCCAGACAAGAGAGCAAGCGAGCAAGCCAGATAAGAGAGCGAGCCAAACAAGAGAGCAAGCGAGCAAGCCAGATATGAGAACAAGCGAGCCAGCCAGATATGAGAGCGAGCGAGCCAGATAAGAGAGCAAGCAAGACAAGAGAGCAAGCGAACTAGCAAGATATGAGAGCAAGCGAGCGAGCCAGATTTGAGAGCGAGCGAGCCAGATATGCGAGCGAGCCAGATAAGAGAGCGAGCCAGACAAGAGAGCAAGCGAGCGAGCCAGATATGAGAGCAAGCGAGTGAGCCGGATATGAGAGCAAGCGAGCAAGCCAGATATGAGAGTAAGCGAGCGAGCCAGATTTGAGAGCTACCGAGCCAGATTTGAGAGCGAGCGAGCCAGATATGTGAGCGAGCCATAAAAGAGAGCGAGACAGACAAGAGAGCAAGCGAGCGAGTCAGATATGAGAGCAAGCTAGCAAGCCAGATATGCGAGCGAGCCAGATAAGAGAGCGAGCCAGACAAGAGAGCAAGCGAGCGAGCCGGATATGAAAGCAAGTGAGCAAGCCAGATTTGAGAGAGAGCGAGGCAGATAAGAGAGCGAGCCAGACAATTAAGCAAGCGAGCGAGCCAGATATGAGAGCAAGCAAGCGATCCAGATAAGAGAGCGAGCCAGACTTGAGAGCGAGCGAGCCAGATATGAGAGCAAGCGAGCGAGCCAGATATGAGAGCAAGCGAGCCAGCCAGATATGAGAGCGAGCGAGCCAGATAAGAGAGCGAGCAAGACAAGAGAGCAAGCGAGCGAGCCAGATAAGAGAGCCAGCGAGCCAGATAAGAGAGCAAGCCAGACAAGAGAGCAAGCGAGCGAGCCAGATATGCTAGCAAGCAAGCCAGATAAGAGAGCGAGCCAGACAAGAGAGCAAGCGAGCAAGCCAGATATGAGAGCAAGCGAGCAAGCCAGATATGAGAGCGAGCCAGATAGAAGAGCGAACCAGACAAGAGAGCAAGCGAGAAAGCCAGATATGTGAGCAAGCGAGCCAGACATGAGAGCAAGCGAGCGAGCCAGATATGAGAGCGAGCGAGCCAGACATGAGAGCAAGCGAGCGAGCCAGATATGAGAGCGAGCGAGCCAGATAAGAGAGCAAGCCAGACAAGAGAGCAAGCGAGCGAGCCAGTTATGCTAGCGAGCAAGCCAGATAAGAGAGCGAGCGAGCTAGGTATGAGAGCAAGCGAGCGAGCCAGATGTGAGAGAGAGACAGATAAGAGAGCAAGTCAGACAAGAGAGCAAGCGAGCGAGCAAGATATGCGAGCGAGCCAGATAAGAGAGCGAGCCAGACAAGAGAGCAAGCGAGCGAGCCAGATATGAGAGCAAGCGAGCAAGCCAGATGTGAGAGAGAGCGAGGCAGATAAGAGAGCGAGCCAGACAATTAAGCAAGCGAGCGAGCCAGAAATGAGAGCAAGCGAGCGATCCAGATATGAGAGCGAGCCAGACATGAGAGCGAGCGAGCCAGATATGAGAGCAAGCGAGCGAGCCAGATATGAGAGCAAGCGAGCCAGCCAGATATGAGAGCGAGCGAGCCAGATAAGAGTGAGCAAGACAAGAGAGCAAGCGAGCTAGCCAGATATGAGAGCGAGCCAGACAAGAGAGCAAGCGAGCGAGCCAGATATGAAAGCAAGCGAGCGAGCCAGATATGAGAGCAAGCGAGCGAGCCAGAAATGAGAGCAAGCGAGCCAGATTTGAGAGCGAGCGAGCCAGATATGTGAGCGAGCCATAAAAGAGAGCGAGACAGACAAGAAAGAAAGCGAGCGAGAAGATATGAGAGCAAGCTAGCAAGCCAGAAATGAGAGCGAGCCAGATAAGAGAGCGAGCCAGACAAGAGAGCAAGCGAGCGAGCCAGATATGAGAGCAAGCGAGCCAGCTCTATGTGAGAGCGAGCGAGCCAGATATGTGAGCGAGCCAGATAAGAGAGCGAGCCAGACAAGAGAGCAAGCGAGCCAGATATGAGAGCAAGCGAGCGAGCCAGATATGAGAGCAAGCAAGCCAGCCAGATGTGAGAGCGAGCGAGCCAGATATGCGAGCAAGCGAGCGAGCCAGAGATGAGAGCGAGCGAGCCAGACATGAGAGGAAGTGAGCGAGCCAGATATGAGAGCAAGCGAGCCAGATAAGAGAGCGAGCCAGACAAGAGAGCAAGCGAGCAAGCCAGATAAGAGAGCGAGCCAAACAAGAGAGCAAGCGAGCGAGCCAGATATGAGAGCAAGCGAGCCAGCCAGATATGAGAGCGAGCGAGCCAGATAAGAGAGCGAGCAAGACAAGAGAGCAAGCGAACTAGCAAGATATGAGAGCAAGCGAGCTAGCCAGATATGAGAGCGAGCCAGACAAGAGAGCAAGCGAGCGAGCCAGATATGAAAGCAAGCGAGCGAGCCAGATATGAGAGCAAGCGAGCGAGCCAGAAATGAGAGCAAGCGAGCCAGACAGTAATGAGAGCAAGCGAGCCAGCCAGAAATGAGAGCGAGCGATCCAGATAAGGGAGCGAGCAAGACAAGAGAGCAAGCGAACTAGCCAGATATGAGAGCAAGCGAGCGAGCCAGATTTGAGAGCGAGCGAGCGAGCCAGATATGTGAGCGAGCCAGATAAGAGAGCGAGCCAGACAAGAGAGCAAGCCAGATATGAGAGCAAGCGAGCGAGCCGGATATGAGAGCGAGCGAGCAAGCCAGATATGAGAGCAAGCGAGCGAGCCAGATTTGAAAGCGAGCGAGCCAGATTTGAGAGCGAGCGAGCCAGATATGTGAGCGAGCCATAAAAGAGAGCGAGACAGACAAGAGAGAAAGCGAGCGAGCCAGATATGAGAGCAAGCTAGCAAGCCAGAAATGAGAGCGAGCCAGATAAGAGAGCGAGCCAGACAAGAGAGCAAGCGAGCGAGCCAGATATGAGAGCAAGCGAGCCAGCTCTATGTGAGAGCGAGCGAGCCAGATATGTGAGCGAGCCAGATAAGAGAGCGAGCCAGACAAGAGAGCAAGCGAGCCAGATATGAGAGCAAGCGAGCGAGCCAGATATGAGAGCAAGCAAGCCAGCCAGATGTGAGAGCGAGCGAGCCAGATATGCGAGCAAGCCAGAGATGAGAGCGAGCGAGCCAGACATGAGAGGAAGTGAGCGAGCCAGATATGAGAGCAAGCGAGCCAGATAAGAGAGCGAGCCAGACAAGAGAGCAAGCGAGCAAGCCAGATAAGAGAGCGAGCCAAACAAGAGAGCAAGCGAGCGAGCCAGATATGAGAGCAAGCGAGCCAGCCAGATATGAGAGCGAGCGAGCCAGATAAGAGAGCGAGCAAGACAAGAGAGCAAGCGAACTAGCAAGATATGAGAGCAAGCGAGCGAGCCAGATTTGAGAGCGAGCGAGCCAGATATGCGAGCAAGCCAGATAAGAGAGCGAGCCAGACAAGAGAGCAAGCGAGCGAGCCAGATATGAGAGCAAGCTAGCAAGCCAGATATGCGAGCGAGCCAGATAAGAGAGCGAGCCAGACAAGAGAGCAAGCGAGCGAGCCGGATATGAGAGTAAGCGATCGAGCCAGATTTGAGAGCTACCGAGCCAGATTTGAGAGCGAGCGAGCCAGATATGTGAGCGAGCCATAAAAGAGAGCGAGACAGACAAGAGAGCAAGCGAGCGAGTCAGATATGAGAGCAAGCTAGCAAGCCAGATATGCGAGCGAGCCAGATAAGAGAGCGAGCCAGACAAGAGAGCAAGCGAGCGAGCCGGATATGAAAGCAAGTGAGCAAGCCAGATTTGAGAGAGAGCGAGGCAGATAAGAGAGCGAGCGAGCGATCCAGATAAGAGAGCGAGCCAGACATGAGAGCGAGCGAGCCAGATATGAGAGCAAGCGAGCGAGCCAGATATGAGAGCAAGTGAGCCAGCCAGATATGAGAGCGAGCGAGCCAGATAAGAGAGCGAGCAAGACAAGAGAGCAAGCGAGCGAGCCAGATAAGAGAGCCAGCGAGCCAGATAAGAGAGCAAGCCAGACAAGAGAGCAAGCGAGCGAGCCAGATATGCTAGCAAGCAAGCCAGATAAGAGAGCGAGCCAGATAAGAGAGCGAGCAAGACAAGAGAGCAAGCGAGCGAGCCAGATAAGAGAACCAGCGAGCCAGATAAGAGAGCAAGCCAGACAAGAGAGCAAGCGAGCGAGCCAGATATGCTAGCAAGCAAGCCAGATATGAGAGCGAGCCAGATAAGAGAGCGAACCAGACAAGAGAGCAAGCGAGAAAGCCAGATATGTGAGCAAGCGAGCCAGACATGAGAGCAAGCGAGCGAGCCAGATATGAGAGCGAGCGAGCCAGACATGAGAGCAAGGGAGCGAGCCAGATATGAGAGCGAGCGAGCCAGATAAGAGAGCAAGCCAGACAAGAGAGCAAGCGAGCGAGCCAGTTATGCTAGCGAGCAAGCCAGATAAGAGAGCGAGCGAGCTAGGTATGAGAGCAAGCGAGCGAGCCAGATGTGAGAGAGTAACAGATAAGAGAGCAAGTCAGACAAGAGAGCAAGCGAGCGAGCAAGATATGCGAGCGAGCCAGATAAGAGAGCGAGCCAGACAAGAGAGCAAGCGAGCGAGCCAGATATGAGAGCAAGCGAGCAAGCCAGATGTGAGAGAGAGCGAGGCAGATAAGAGAGCGAGCCAGACAATTAAGCAAGCGAGCGAGCCAGAAATGAGAGCAAGCGAGCCAGCCAGTAATGAGAGCAAGCGAGCCAGCCAGATATGAGAGCGAGCGAGCCAGATAAGGGAGCGAGCAAGACAAGAGAGCAAGCGAACTAGCCAGATATGAGAGCAAGCGAGCGAGCCAGATTTGAGAGCGAGCGAGCGAGCCAGATATGCGAGCGAGCCAGATAAGAGAGCGAGCCAGACAAGAGAGCAAGCCAGATATGAGAGCAAGCGAGCGAGCCGGATATGAGAGCGAGCGAGCAAGCCAGATATGAGAGCAAGCGAGCGAGCCAGATTTGAGAGCGAGCGAGCCAGATTTGAGAGCGAGCGAGCCAGATATGTGAGCGAGCCATAAAAGAGAGCGAGACAGACAAGAGAGAAAGCGAGCGAGCCAGATATGAGAGCAAGCGAGCCAGCTAGATGGGAGAGCGAGCGAGCCAGATATGCGAGCGAGCCAGATAAGAGAGCAAGCGAGCAAGCCAGATATGAGAGCAAGCGAGCGAGCCAGATACGAGAGCAAGCAAGCCAGCCAGATGTGAGAGCGAGCGAGCCAGATATGCGAGCGAGCCAGATAAGAGAGCGAGCCAGACAAGAGAGCAAGCGAGCGAGCCAGATATGAGAGCAAGCGAGCAAGCCAGACATGAGAGCGAGCGAGCCAGATAAGAGAGCAAGCGAGCGAGGCAGATATGCTAGTGAGCAAGCCAGATAAGAGAGCAAGCCAGACAAGAGAGCAAGCGAGCGAGCCAGATATGAGAGCAAGCGAGCGAGCCAGATGTGAGAGCGAGACAGATAAGAGAGTAAGCCAGACAAGAGAGCAAGTGAGTGAGCCAGATATGCTAGCGAGCAAGCCAGATAAGAGAGCAAGCCAGACAAGAGAGCAAGCGAGCGAGCCAGATATGAGAGCAAGCGAGCGAGCCAGATGTGAGAGTGAGCGAGCAAGATATGCGAGCGAGCCAGATAAGACAGCGAGCCAGACAAGAGAGCAGCGAGCGAGCCAGATATGAGAGCAAGCGAGCAAGCCAGATGTGAAAGAGAGCGAGGCAGATAAGAGAGCGAGCCAGACAAGAGAGCAAGCGAGCAAGCCAGATAAGAGCGAGCCAGACAAGAAAGCAAGCGAGCGAACCAGATATGAGAGCAAGCGAGCCAGCCAGATATGAGAGCGGGCGAGACAGATAAGAGAGCGAGCAAGACAAGAGAGCAAGCGAACTAGCCAGATATGAGAGCGAGACAGATTTGAGAGCAAGCTAGCCAGATATGCGAGCGAGCCAGATAAGAGAGCAAGCGAGCGAGCCAGATATGAGATCAAGCGAGCGAGCCGGATATGAGAGCAAGCGAGCAAGCCAGATATGAGAGCAAGCGAGCGAGCCAGATTTGAGAGCGAGTGAGCCAGATATGTGAGCGAGCCATAAAAGAGAGCGAGACAGACAAGAGAGCAAGCGAGCGAGCCAGATATGAGAGCAAGCGAGCGAGCCAGATATGAGAGCAAGCAAGCCAGCCAGATTTGAGAGCGAGCGAGCCAGATATGCGAGTGAGCCAGATAAGAGAGCGAGCCAGATAAGAGAGCGAGCCAGACAAGAGAGCAAGCGAGCGAGCCAGATATGAGAGAGAGCGAGGCAGATAAGAGAGCGAGCCTGACAATTAAGCGAGCGAGCCAGATATGAGAGCAAGCGAGTGATCCAGATATGAGAGCGAGCCAGACATGAGAGCGAGCGAGCCAGATATGAGAGCAAGCGAGCGAGCAAGATATGAGAGCAAGCAAGCCAGCCAGATATGAGAGCGAGCGAGCCAGATAAGAGAGCGAGCAAGACAAGAGAGCAAGCGAGCGAGCCAGATCTGAGACCGAGCGAGCCAGATAAGAGAGCAAGTCAGACAAGAGAGCAAGCGTGCGAGCCAGATATGCTAGCGAGCAAGCCAGATAAGAGAGCGAGCCAGACAAGAGAGCAAGCGAACTAGCCAGATATGAGAGCAAGCGAGCGAGCCAGATATGCGAGCGAGCCAGATAAGAGAGCGAGCAAGACAAGAGAGCAAGCGAGCGAGCCAGATATGAGAGCAAGCGAGCGAGCCGGATATGAGAGCAAGCGAGCAAGCCAGATATGAGAGCAAGCGAGCGAGCCATATTTGAGAGCGAGCGAGCCAGATTTGAGAGCGAGCGAGCCAGATATGCGAGCGAGCCATAAAAGAGAGCGAGACAGACAAGAGAGCAAGCGAGCAAGCCAGATATGAGAGCAAGCTAGCAAGCCAGATATGAGAGAGAGACAGATAAGAGAGCGAGCCAGACAAGAGAGCAAGCGAGCGAGCCAGATATGAGAGCAAGCGAGCCAGCTAGATGTGAGAGCGAGCGAGCCAGATATGCGAGCGAGCCAGATAAGAGAGCGAGCCAGTTAAGAGAGCAAGCGAGCGAGCCAGATATGAGAGCAAGCGAGCGAGCCAGATACGAGAGCAAGCAACCCAGCCAGATGTGAGAGCGAGCGAGCCAGATATGCGAGCGAGCCAGATAAGAGAGCGAGCCAGACAAGAGAGCAAGCGAGCGAGCCAGATATGAGAGCAAGCGAGCAAGCCAGACATGAGAGCGAGCGAGCCAGATAAGAGAGCAAGCGAGCGAGGCAGATATGCTAGCGAGCAAGCCAGATAAGAGAGCAAGCCAGACAAGAGAGCAAGCGAGCTAGCCAGATATGAGAGCAAGCGAGCGAGCCAGATGTGAGAGCGAGACAGATAAGAGAGCAAGCCAGACGAGAGAGCAAGTGAGCGAGCCAGATATGCTAGCGAGCAAGCCAGATAAGAGAGCAAGCCAGACAAGAGAGCAAGCGAGCGAGCCAGATATGAGAGCAAGCGAGCGAGCCAGATGTGAGAGTGAGCGAGCAAGATATGCGAGCGAGCCAGATAAGACAGCAAGCCAGACAAGAGAGCAGCGAGCGAGCCAGATATGAGAGCAAGCGAGCAAGCCAGATGTGAGAGAGAGCGAGGCAGATAAGAGAGCGAGCCAGAGAATTAAGCAAGTGAGCCAGCCAGATATGAGAGCAAGCGAGCGATCCAGATATGAGAGCGAGCCAGACATGAGAGCGAGCGAGCCAGATATGAGAGCAAGCGAGCGAGCCAGATATGAGAGCAGGCGAGCCAGCCAGATATGAGAGCGAGCGAGCCAGATAAGAGAGCGAGCAAGACAAGAGAGCAAGCGAGCTAGCCAGATATGAGAGCAAGCGAGCGAGCCAGATTTGAGAGCAAGCGAGTGAGCCAGATATGAGAGCGAGACAGATAAGAGAGCGAACCAGACAAAAGAGCAATCGAGCGAGCCAGATATGTGAGCGAGCGAGCCAGATATGAAAGCAAGCGAGCCGGCCAGATGTGAAAGCGAGCGAGCCAGATATGCGAGCGAGCCAGATAAGAGAGCGAGCCAGACAAGAGAGCAAGCGAGTGAGCCAAATATGCTAGCAAGCAAGCCAGATAAGAGAGCGAGCCAGACAAGAGAGCAAGCGAGCGAGCCAGATATGAGAGCAAGCGAGCGAGCCAGATGTGAGAGCGAGACAGATAAGAGAGCAAGTCAGACAAGAGAGCAAGCGAGCGAGCAAGATATGCGAGCGAGCCAGATAAGAGAGCGAGCGAGCAAGATATGCAAGCGAGCCAGATAAGAGAGCGAGCCAGACAAGAGAGCAAGCGATCAAGCCAGATAAGAGCGAGCCAGACAAGAGAGCAAGCGAGCGAACCAGATATGAGAGCAAGCGAGCCAGCCAGATATGAGAGCGGGCGAGACAGATAAGAGAGCGAGCAAGACAAGAGAGCAAGCGAACTAGCCAGATATGAGAGCAAGCGAGCGAGACAGATTTGAGAGCAAGCTAGCCAGATATGCGAGCGAGCCAGATAAGAGAGCAAGCGAGCGAACCAGATATGAGATCAAGCGAGCGAGCCGGTTATGAGAGCAAGCGAGCAAGCCAGATATGAGAGCAAGCGAGCGAGCCAGATTTGAGAGCGAGTGAGCCAGATATGTGAGCGAGCCATAAAAGAGAGCGAGACAGACAAGAGAGCAAGCGAGCGAGCCAGATATGAGAGCAAGCGAGCGAGCCAGATATGAGAGCAAGCAAGCCAGCCAGATTTGAGAGCGAGCGAGCCAGATATGCGAGTGAGCCAGATAAGAGAGTGAGCCAGATAAGAGAGCGAGCCAGACAAGAGAGCAAGCGAGCGAGCCAGATATGAGAGCAAGCGAACAAGCCAGATGTGAGAGAGAGCGAGGCAGATAAGAGAGCGAGCCTGACAATTAAGCGAGCGAGCCAGATGTGAGAGCAAGCGAGTGATCCAGATATGAGAGCGAGCCAGACATGAGAGCGAGCGAGCCAGATATGAGAGCAAGCGAGCGAGCCAGATATGAGAGCAAGCAAGCCAGCCAGATATGAGAGCGAGCGAGCCAGATAAGAGAGCGAGCAAGACAAGAGAGCAAGCGAGCGAGCCAGATATGAGACCGAGCGAGCCAGATAAGAGAGCAAGTCAGACAAGAGAGCAAGCGTGCGAGCCAGATATGCTAGCGAGCAAGCCAGATAAGAGAGCGAGCCAGACAAGAGAGCAAGCGAACTAGCCAGATATGAGAGCAAGCGAGCGAGCCAGATATGCGAGCGAGCCAGATAAGAGAGCGAGCAAGACAAGAGAGCAAGCGAGCGAGCCAGATATGAGAGCAAGCGAGCGAGCCGGATATGAGAGCAAGCGAGCAAGCCAGATATGAGAGCAAGCAAGCGAGCCATATTTGAGAGCGAGCGAGCCAGATTTGAGAGCGAGCGAGCCAGATATGCGAGCGAGCCATAAAAGAGAGCGAGACAGACAAGAGAGCAAGCGAGCAAGCCAAATATGAGCAAGCTAGCAAGCCAGATATGAGAGAGAGACAGATAAGAGAGCGAGCCAGACAAGAGAGCAAGCGAGCGAGCCAGATATGAGAGCAAGCGAGCCAGCTAAATGTGAGAGCGAGCGAGCCAGATATGCGAGCGAGCCAGTTAAGAGAGCGAGCCAGATAAGAGAGCAAGCGAGCGAGCCAGACATGAGAGCAAGCGAGCGATCCAGATACGAGAGCAAGCAAGCCAGCCAGATGTGAGAGCGAGCGAGCCAGATATGCGAGCGAGCCAGATAAGAGAGCGAGCCAGACAAGAGAGCAAGCGAGCGAGCCAGATATGAGAGCAAGCGAGCAAGCCAGACATGAGAGCGAGCGAGCCAGATAAGAGAGCAAGCGAGCGAGGCAGATATGCTAGCGAGCAAGCCAGATAAGAGAGCAAGCCAGACAAGAGAGCAAGCGAGCGAGCCAGATATGAGAGCAAGCGAGCGAGCCAGATGTGAGAGCGAGACAGATAAGAGAGTAAGCCAGACAAGAGAGCAAGTGAGCGAGCCAGATATGCTAGCGAGCAAGCCAGATAAGAGAGCAAGCCAGACAAGAGAGCAAGCGAGCGAGCCAGATATGAGAGCAAGCGAGCGAGCCAGATGTGAGAGTGAGCGAGCAAGATATGCGAGCGAGCCAGATAAGACAGCGAGCCAGACAAGAGAGCAGTGAGCGAGCCAGATATGAGAGCAAGCGAGCAAGCCAGATGTGAGAGAGAGCGAGGCAGATAAGAGAGCGAGCCAGACAATTAAGCAAGCGAGCGAGCCAGATATGAGAGCAAGCGAGCGATCTAGATATGAGAGCGAGCCAGACATGAGAGCGAGCGAGCCAGATATGAGAGCAAGCGAGCGAGCCAGATATGAGAGCAGACGAGCCAGCCAGATACGAGAGCGAGCGAGCCAGATAAGAGAGCGAGCAAGACAAGAGAGCAAGTGTGCTAGCCAGATATGAGAGCAAGCGAGCGAGCCAGATATGAGAGCGAGACAGATAAGAGAGCGAACCAGACAAGAGAGCAATCGAGCGAGCCAGATATGTGAGCGAGCGAGCCAGATATGAAAGCAAGCGAGCCGGCCAGATGTGAAAGCGAGCGAGCCAGATATGCGAGCGAGCCAGATAAGAGAGCGAGCCAGACAAGAGAGCAAGCGAGCGAGCCAGATATGAGAGCAAGCCAGATATTAAAGCGAGCCAGATAAGAGAGCGAACCAGACGAGAGCAAGCAAGAAAGCCATATATGAGAGCGAGCGAGCCAGACATAAGGGCAAGCGAGCGAGCCAGAGATGAGAGCGAGCGAGCCAGACATGAGAGGAAGTGAGCGAGCCAGATATGAGAGCGAGCGAGACAGATAAGAGAGCAAGCCAGACAAGAGAGCAAGCGAGCGAGCCAGATATGCTAGCAAGCAAGCCAGATAAGAGAGCGAGCCAGACAAGAGAGCAAGCGAGCGAGCCAGATATGAGAGCAAGCGAGCGAGCCAGATGTGAGAGCGAGACAGGTAAGAGAGCAAGCCAGACAAGAGAGCAAGCGAGCGAGCCAGATTTGCTAGTGAGCAAGCCAGATAAGAGAGCGAGCCAGACAAGAGATTAAACGAGCGAGCCAGATATGAGAGCAAGCGAGCGAGCCAGATGTGAGAGCGAGCGAGCAAGATATGCGAGCCAGCCAGGTAAGAGAGCGAGCCAGACAAGAGAGCAGCGAGCGAGCCAGATATGAGAGCAAGCGAGCGAACCAGATGTGAGAGTGAGACAGGTAAGAGAGCAAGCCAGACAAGAGAGCAAGCGAGCGAGCCAGATTTGCTAGTGAGCAAGCCAGATAAGAGAGCGAGCCAGACAAGAGATTAAGCGAGCGAGCCAGATATGAGAGCAAGCGAGCGAGCCAGATGTGAGAGCGAGACAGGTAAGAGAGCAAGCCAGACAAGAGAGCAAGCGAGCGAGCCAGATTTGCTAGTGAGCAAGCCAGATAAGAGAGCGAGCCAGACAAGAGATTAAGCGAGCGAGCCAGATATGAGAGCAAGCGAGCGAGCCAGATGTGAGAGCGAGCGAGCAAGATATGCGAGCGAGCCAGATAAGAGAGCGAGCCAGACAAGAGAGCAGCGAGCGAGCCAGATATGAGAGCAAGCGAGAAAGCCAGATGTGAGAGAGAGCGAGGCAGATAAGAGAGCGAGCCAGACAATTAAGCAAGCGAGCGAGCCAGATAAGAGAGCGAGCCAGACAAGAGAGCAAGCGAGCAAGCCAGATAAGAGAGCGAGCCAAACAAGAGAGCAAGCGAGCGAGCCAGATATGAGAACAAGCGAGCCAGCCAGATATGAGAGCGAGCGAGCCAGATAAGAGAGCGAGCAAGACAAGAGAGCAAGCGAACTAGCAAGATATGAGAGCAAGCGAGCGAGCCAGATTTGAGAGCGAGCGAGCCAGATATGCGAGCGAGCCAGATAAGAGAGCGAGCCAGACAAGAGAGCAAGCGAGCGAGCCAGATATGAGAGCAAGCGAGTGAGCCGGATATGAGAGCAAGCGAGCAAGCCAGATATGAGAGTAAGCGAGCGAGCCAGATTTGAGAGCTACCGAGCCAGATTTGAGAGCGAGCGAGCCAGATATGTGAGCGAGCCATAAAAGAGAGCGAGACAGACAAGAGAGCAAGCGAGCGAGTCAGATATGAGAGCAAGCTAGCAAGCCAGATATGCGAGCGAGCCAGATAAGAGAGCGAGCCAGACAAGAGAGCAAGCGAGCGAGCCGGATATGAAAGCAAGTGAGCAAGCCAGATTTGAGAGAGAGCGAGGCAGATAAGAGAGCGAGCCAGACAATTAAGCAAGCGAGCGAGCCAGATATGAGAGCGAGCCAGATAAGAGAGCGAACCAGACAAGAGAGCAAGCGAGAAAGCCAGATATGAAAGCGCGCGAGCCAGACATGAGAGCAAGCAAGCGAGCCAGATATGAGAGCGAGCGAGCCAGACATGAAAGCAAGCGAGCGAGCCAGATATGAGAGCGAGCGAGCCAGATAAGAGAGCAAGCCAGACAAGAGAGCAAGCGAGCGAGCCAGATATGCTAGCGAGCAAGCCAGATAAGAGAGCGAGCCAGACAAGAGAGCAAGCGAGCGAGCCAGATATGAGAGCAAGCGAGTGAGCCAGATGTGAGAGCAAGAAAGATAAGAGAGCAAGTCAGACAAGAGAGCAAGCGAGCGAGCAAGATATGCGAGCGAGCCAGACAAGCGAGCAAGCCAGATAAGAGAGCGAGCCAGACAAGAGAGCAAGCGAGAAACCATGATATGAGAGCGAGCGAGCCAGACATGAGAGCAAGCGAGCGAGCCAGATATGAGATCGAGCGAGCCAGATAAGAGAGCAAGCCAGACAAGAGAGCAAGCGTGCGAGCCAGATATGCTAGCGAGCAAGCCAGATAAGAGAGCGAGCCAGACAAGAGAGCAAGCGAGCGAGCCAGATATGAGAGCAAGCGAGCCAGCCAGATATGAGAGCGAGCGAGCCAGATAAGAGAGGGAGCAATACAAGAGAGCAAGCGAACTAGCCATATATGAGAGCAAGCGAGCGAGCCAGATTTGAGAGCAAGCGAGCCAGATATGCGAGCCAGATAAGAGAGCGAGCCAGACAAGAGAGCAAGCGAGCGAGCCAGACATGAGAGCAAGCGAGCGAGCCGGATATGAGAGAAAGCGAGCAAGCCAGATATGAGAGCAAGCGAGCGAGCCAGATTTGAGAGCGAGCGAGCCAGATTTGAGAGCGAGCGAGCCAGATATGTGAGCGAGCCATAAAAGAGAGCGAGACAGACAAGAGAGCAAGCGAGCGAGTCAGATATGAGAGCAAGCTAGCAAGCCAGATATAAAAGCGAGCCAGATAAGAGAGCGAGCCAGACAAGAGAGCAAGCGAGCGAGCCAGATATGAGAGCAAGCGAGCCAGCTCGATGTGAGAGCGAGCGAGCCAGATAGGCGAGCGAGCCAGATAAGAGAGCGAGCCAGACAAGAGAGCAAGCGAGCGAGCCAGATATGAGATCGAGCGAGCGAGCCAGATATGAGCACAAGCAAGCCAGCCAGATGTGAGAGCGAGCGAGCCAGATATGCGAGCGAGCCAGATAAGAGAGCGAGCCAGACAAGAGAGCAAGCGAGCGAGCCAGATATGAGAGCAAGCGAGCAAGCCAGATGTGAGAGAGAGCGAGGCAGATAATAGAGCGAGCCAGACAATTAAGCAAGCGAGCGAGCCAGATATGAGAGCAAGCGAGCGAGCCAGATATAAGAGCGAGCCAGACATGAGAGCGAGCGAGCCAGATATGAGAGCAAGCGAGCGAGCCAGATATGAGAGCAAGCGAGCCAGCCAGATATGAGAGCGAGCGAGCCAGATAAGAGAGCGAGCAAGACAAGAGAGCAAGCGAGCCAGCCAGATATGAGAGCGAGCGAGCCAGATAAGAGAGCAAGCCAGACAAGAGAGCAAGCGCGCGAGCCAGATATGCTAGCGAGCAAGCCAGATAAGAGAGCGAGCCAGACAAGAGAGCAAGCGAGCGAGCCCGATATGAGAGCAAGCGAGCCAGCCAGATATGAGAACGACCGAGCCAGCCAGATATGAGAGCGAGCGAGCCAGATAAGAGAGCGAGCAAGACAAGAGAGCAAGCGAACTAGCCAAATATGAGAGCAAGCGAGCGAGCCAGATTTGAGAGGGAGTGAGCCAGATATGCGAGCGAGCCAGATAAGAGAGCAAGCCAGATATGTGAGCAAGCGAGCGAGCCGGATATGAGAGCAAGCGAGCAAGCCAGATATGAGAACAAGCGAGCGAGCCAGATTTGAGAGCGAGCGAGCCAGATATGTGAGCGAGCCATAAAAGAGAGCGAGACAGACAAGAGAGAAAGTGAGCGAGCCAGATATGAGAGCAAGCTAGCAAGCCAGATATGAGAGCGAGCCAGATAAGAGAGCGAGCCAGACAAGAGAGCAAGCGAGCGAGGCAGATAAGAGAGCAAGCGAGCCAGCTAGATGTGAGAGCGAGCGAGCCAGATATGCGAGCGAGCCAGATAAGAGAGCGAGCCAGACAAGAGAGCAAGCGAGCGAGCCAGATATGAGAGCAAGCGAGCGAGCCAGATATGAGAGCAAGCAAGCCAGCCAAATGTGAGAGCGAGCGAGCCAGATATGCGAGCGAGCCAGATAAGAGAGCGAGCCAGACAAGAGAGCGAGCGAGCCAGATATGAGAGCAAGCGAGCAAGCCAGATATGAGAGCAAGCCAGATAAGAGAGCGAACCAGACATGAGAGCAAGCGAGAAAGCAGGATGAGAGCGAGCAAGCCAGACATGAGAGCAAGCGAGCGAGCCAGACATGAGAGCGAGCGAGCCAGATAAGAGAGCAAGCCAGACAAGAGAGCAAGCGAGCGAGCCAGATATGCTAGCGAGCAAGCCAGATAAGAGAGCGAGCCAGACAAGAGAGCAAGCGAGCGAGCCAGATATGAGAGCAAGCGAGCGAGCCAGATGTGAGAGCGAGACAGATAAGAGAGCAAGCCAGACAAGAGAGCAAGCGAGCGAGCCAGATATGCTAGCGAGCAAGCCAGATAAGAGAGCGAGCCAGACAAGAGAGCAAGCGAGCGAGCCAGATATGAGAGCGAGCGAGCCAGATGTGAGAGTGCGCGAGCAAGATATGCGAGCGAGCCAGATAAGACAGCGAGCCAGACAAGAGAGCAGCGAGCGAGCAAGATATGAGAGCAAGGGAGCAAGCCAGATGTGAGAGAGAGCGAGGCAGATAAGAGAGCGGGCCAGACAATTAAGCAAGCGAGCCAGCCAGATATGAGAGCAAGCGAGCGATCCAGATATGAGAGCGAGCCAGACATGAGAGGGAGCGAGCCAGATATGAGAGCAAGCGAGCGAGCCAGATATGAGAGCAGGCGAGCCAGCCAGATATGAGAGCGAGCGAGCCAGATAAGAGAGCGAGCAAGACAAGAGAGCAAGCGAGCTAGCCAGATATGAGAGCAAGCGAGCGAGCCAGATTTGAGAGCAAGCGAGTGAGCCAGATATGAGAGCGAGACAGATAAGAGAGCGAACCAGACAAGAGAGCAATCGAGCGAGCCAGATATGTGAGCGAGCGAGCCAGATATGAAAGTAAGCGAGCCGGCCAGATGTGAAAGCGAGCGAGCCAGATATGCGAGCGAGCCAGATAAGAGAGCGAGCCAGACAAGAGAGCAAGCGAGTGAGCCAAATATGCTAGCAAGCAAGCCAGATAAGAGAGCGAGCCAGACAAGAGAGCAAGCGAGCGAGCCAGATATGAGAGCAAGCGAGCGAGCCAGATGTGAGAGCGAGACAGATAAGAGAGCAAGTCAGACAAGAGAGCAAGCGAGCGAGCAAGATATGCGAGCGAGCCAGATAAGAGATCGAGCGAGCAAAATATGCGAGCGAGCCAGATAAGAGAGCGAGCCAGACAAGAGAGCAAGCGAGCAAGCCAGATAAGAGCGAGCCAGACAAGAAAGCAAGCGAGCGAACCAGATATGAGAGCAAGCGAGCCAGCCAGATATGAGAGCGGGCGAGACAGATAAGAGAGCGAGCAAGACAAGAGAGCAAGCGAACTAGCCAGATATGAGAGCAAGCGAGCGAGACAGATTTGAGAGCAAGCTAGCCAGATATTCGAGCGAGCCAGATAAGAGAGCAAGCGAGCGAGCCAGATATGAGATCAAGCGAGCGAGCCGGATATGAGAGCAAGCGAGCAAGCCAGATATGAGAGCAAGCGAGCGAGCCAGATTTGAGAGCGAGTGAGCCAGATATGTGAGCGAGCCATAAAAGAGAGCGAGACAGACAAGAGAGCAAGCGAGCGAGCCAGATATGAGAGCAAGCGAGCGAGCCAGATATGAGAGCAAGCAAGCCAGCCAGATTTGAGAGCGAGCGAGCCAGATATGCGAGTGAGCCAGATAAGAGAGCGAGCCAGATAAGAGAGCGAGCCAGACAAGAGAGCAAGCGAGCGAGCCAGATATGAGAGAGAGCGAGGCAGATAAGAGAGCGAGCCTGACAATTAAGCGAGCGAGCCAGATATGAGAGCAAGCGAGTGATCCAGATATGAGAGCGAGCCAGACATGAGAGCGAGCGAGCCAGATATGAGAGCAAGCGAGCGAGCCAGATATGAGAGCAAGCAAGCCAGCCAGATATGAGAGCGAGCGAGCCAGATAAGAGAGCGAGCAAGACAAGAGAGCAAGCGAGCGAGCCAGATCTGAGACCGAGCGAGCCAGATAAGAGAGCAAGTCAGACAAGAGAGCAAGCGTGCGAGCCAGATATGCTAGCGAGCAAGCCAGATAAGAGAGCGAGCCAGACAAGAGAGCAAGCGAACTAGCCAGATATGAGAGCAAGCGAGCGAGCCAGATATGCGAGCGAGCCAGATAAGAGAGCGAGCAAGACCAGAGAGCAAGCGAGCGAGCCAGATATGAGAGCAAGCGAGCGAGCCGGATATGAGAGCAAGCGAGCAAGCCAGATATGAGAGCAAGCGAGCGAGCCATATTTGAGAGCGAGCGAGCCAGATTTGAGAGCGAGCGAGCCAGATATGCGAGCGAGCCATAAAAGAGAGCGAGACAGACAAGAGAGCAAGCGAGCAAGCCAGATATGAGAGCAAGCTAGCAAGCCAGATATGAGAGAGAGACAGATAAGAGAGCGAGCCAGACAAGAGAGCAAGCGAGCGAGCCAGATATGAGAGCAAGCGAGCCAGCTAGATGGGAGAGCGAGCGAGCCAGATATGCGAGCGAGCCAGATAAGAGAGCAAGCGAGCAAGCCAGATATGAGAGCAAGCGAGCGAGCCAGATACGAGAGCAAGCAAGCCAGCCAGATGTGAGAGCGAGCGAGCCAGATATGCGAGCGAGCCAGATAAGAGAGCGAGCCAGACAAGAGAGCAAGCGAGCGAGCCAGATATGAGAGCAAGCGAGCAAGCCAGACATGAGAGCGAGCGAGCCAGATAAGAGAGCAAGCGAGCGAGGCAGATATGCTAGTGAGCAAGCCAGATAAGAGAGCAAGCCAGACAAGAGAGCAAGCGAGCGAGCCAGATATGAGAGCAAGCGAGCGAGCCAGATGTGAGAGCGAGACAGATAAGAGAGTAAGCCAGACAAGAGAGCAAGTGAGTGAGCCAGATATGCTAGCGAGCAAGCCAGATAAGAGAGCAAGCCAGACAAGAGAGCAAGCGAGCGAGCCAGATATGAGAGCAAGCGAGCGAGCCAGATGTGAGAGTGAGCGAGCAAGATATGCGAGCGAGCCAGATAAGACAGCGAGCCAGACAAGAGAGCAGCGAGCGAGCCAGATATGAGAGCAAGCGAGCAAGCCAGATGTGAAAGAGAGCGAGGCAGATAAGAGAGCGAGCCAGACAAGAGAGCAAGCGAGCAAGCCAGATAAGAGCGAGCCAGACAAGAAAGCAAGCGAGCGAACCAGATATGAGAGCAAGCGAGCCAGCCAGATATGAGAGCGGGCGAGACAGATAAGAGAGCGAGCAAGACAAGAGAGCAAGCGAACTAGCCAGATATGAGAGCGAGACAGATTTGAGAGCAAGCTAGCCAGATATGCGAGCGAGCCAGATAAGAGAGCAAGCGAGCGAGCCAGATATGAGATCAAGCGAGCGAGCCGGATATGAGAGCAAGCGAGCAAGCCAGATATGAGAGCAAGCGAGCGAGCCAGATTTGAGAGCGAGTGAGCCAGATATGTGAGCGAGCCATAAAAGAGAGCGAGACAGACAAGAGAGCAAGCGAGCGAGCCAGATATGAGAGCAAGCGAGCGAGCCAGATATGAGAGCAAGCAAGCCAGCCAGATTTGAGAGCGAGCGAGCCAGATATGCGAGTGAGCCAGATAAGAGAGCGAGCCAGATAAGAGAGCGAGCCAGACAAGAGAGCAAGCGAGCGAGCCAGATATGAGAGAGAGCGAGGCAGATAAGAGAGCGAGCCTGACAATTAAGCGAGCGAGCCAGATATGAGAGCAAGCGAGTGATCCAGATATGAGAGCGAGCCAGACATGAGAGCGAGCGAGCCAGATATGAGAGCAAGCGAGCGAGCAAGATATGAGAGCAAGCAAGCCAGCCAGATATGAGAGCGAGCGAGCCAGATAAGAGAGCGAGCAAGACAAGAGAGCAAGCGAGCGAGCCAGATCTGAGACCGAGCGAGCCAGATAAGAGAGCAAGTCAGACAAGAGAGCAAGCGTGCGAGCCAGATATGCTAGCGAGCAAGCCAGATAAGAGAGCGAGCCAGACAAGAGAGCAAGCGAACTAGCCAGATATGAGAGCAAGCGAGCGAGCCAGATATGCGAGCGAGCCAGATAAGAGAGCGAGCAAGACAAGAGAGCAAGCGAGCGAGCCAGATATGAGAGCAAGCGAGCGAGCCGGATATGAGAGCAAGCGAGCAAGCCAGATATGAGAGCAAGCGAGCGAGCCATATTTGAGAGCGAGCGAGCCAGATTTGAGAGCGAGCGAGCCAGATATGCGAGCGAGCCATAAAAGAGAGCGAGACAGACAAGAGAGCAAGCGAGCAAGCCAGATATGAGAGCAAGCTAGCAAGCCAGATATGAGAGAGAGACAGATAAGAGAGCGAGCCAGACAAGAGAGCAAGCGAGCGAGCCAGATATGAGAGCAAGCGAGCCAGCTAGATGTGAGAGCGAGCGAGCCAGATATGCGAGCGAGCCAGATAAGAGAGCGAGCCAGTTAAGAGAGCAAGCGAGCGAGCCAGATATGAGAGCAAGCGAGCGAGCCAGATACGAGAGCAAGCAACCCAGCCAGATGTGAGAGCGAGCGAGCCAGATATGCGAGCGAGCCAGATAAGAGAGCGAGCCAGACAAGAGAGCAAGCGAGCGAGCCAGATATGAGAGCAAGCGAGCAAGCCAGACATGAGAGCGAGCGAGCCAGATAAGAGAGCAAGCGAGCGAGGCAGATATGCTAGCGAGCAAGCCAGATAAGAGAGCAAGCCAGACAAGAGAGCAAGTGAGCGAGCCAGATATGCTAGCGAGCAAGCCAGATAAGAGAGCAAGCCAGACAAGAGAGCAAGCGAGCGAGCCAGATATGAGAGCAAGCGAGCGAGCCAGATGTGAGAGTGAGCGAGCAAGATATGCGAGCGAGCCAGATAAGACAGCAAGCCAGACAAGAGAGCAGCGAGCGAGCCAGATATGAGAGCAAGCGAGCAAGCCAGATGTGAGAGAGAGCGAGGCAGATAAGAGAGCGAGCCAGAGAATTAAGCAAGTGAGCCAGCCAGATATGAGAGCAAGCGAGCGATCCAGATATGAGAGCGAGCCAGACATGAGAGCGAGCGAGCCAGATATGAGAGCAAGCGAGCGAGCCAGATATGAGAGCAGGCGAGCCAGCCAGATATGAGAGCGAGCGAGCCAGATAAGAGAGCGAGCAAGACAAGAGAGCAAGCGAGCTAGCCAGATATGAGAGCAAGCGAGCGAGCCAGATTTGAGAGCAAGCGAGTGAGCCAGATATGAGAGCGAGACAGATAAGAGAGCGAACCAGACAAAAGAGCAATCGAGCGAGCCAGATATGTGAGCGAGCGAGCCAGATATGAAAGCAAGCGAGCCGGCCAGATGTGAAAGCGAGCGAGCCAGATATGCGAGCGAGCCAGATAAGAGAGCGAGCCAGACAAGAGAGCAAGCGAGTGAGCCAAATATGCTAGCAAGCAAGCCAGATAAGAGAGCGAGCCAGACAAGAGAGCAAGCGAGCGAGCCAGATATGAGAGCAAGCGAGCGAGCCAGATGTGAGAGCGAGACAGATAAGAGAGCAAGTCAGACAAGAGAGCAAGCGAGCGAGCAAGATATGCGAGCGAGCCAGATAAGAGAGCGAGCGAGCAAGATATGCAAGCGAGCCAGATAAGAGAGCGAGCCAGACAAGAGAGCAAGCGATCAAGCCAGATAAGAGCGAGCCAGACAAGAGAGCAAGCGAGCGAACCAGATATGAGAGCAAGCGAGCCAGCCAGATATGAGAGCGGGCGAGACAGATAAGAGAGCGAGCAAGACAAGAGAGCAAGCGAACTAGCCAGATATGAGAGCAAGCGAGCGAGACAGATTTGAGAGCAAGCTAGCCAGATATGCGAGCGAGCCAGATAAGAGAGCAAGCGAGCGAACCAGATATGAGATCAAGCGAGCGAGCCGGTTATGAGAGCAAGCGAGCAAGCCAGATATGAGAGCAAGCGAGCGAGCCAGATTTGAGAGCGAGTGAGCCAGATATGTGAGCGAGCCATAAAAGAGAGCGAGACAGACAAGAGAGCAAGCGAGCGAGCCAGATATGAGAGCAAGCGAGCGAGCCAGATATGAGAGCAAGCAAGCCAGCCAGATTTGAGAGCGAGCGAGCCAGATATGCGAGTGAGCCAGATAAGAGAGTGAGCCAGATAAGAGAGCGAGCCAGACAAGAGAGCAAGCGAGCGAGCCAGATATGAGAGCAAGCGAACAAGCCAGATGTGAGAGAGAGCGAGGCAGATAAGAGAGCGAGCCTGACAATTAAGCGAGCGAGCCAGATGTGAGAGCAAGCGAGTGATCCAGATATGAGAGCGAGCCAGACATGAGAGCGAGCGAGCCAGATATGAGAGCAAGCGAGCGAGCCAGATATGAGAGCAAGCAAGCCAGCCAGATATGAGAGCGAGCGAGCCAGATAAGAGAGCGAGCAAGACAAGAGAGCAAGCGAGCGAGCCAGATATGAGACCGAGCGAGCCAGATAAGAGAGCAAGTCAGACAAGAGAGCAAGCGTGCGAGCCAGATATGCTAGCGAGCAAGCCAGATAAGAGAGCGAGCCAGACAAGAGAGCAAGCGAACTAGCCAGATATGAGAGCAAGCGAGCGAGCCAGATATGCGAGCGAGCCAGATAAGAGAGCGAGCAAGACAAGAGAGCAAGCGAGCGAGCCAGATATGAGAGCAAGCGAGCGAGCCGGATATGAGAGCAAGCGAGCAAGCCAGATATGAGAGCAAGCAAGCGAGCCATATTTGAGAGCGAGCGAGCCAGATATGCGAGCGAGCCATAAAAGAGAGCGAGACAGACAAGAGAGCAAGCGAGCAAGCCAAATATGAGCAAGCTAGCAAGCCAGATATGAGAGAGAGACAGATAAGAGAGCGAGCCAGACAAGAGAGCAAGCGAGCGAGCCAGATATGAGAGCAAGCGAGCCAGCTAAATGTGAGAGCGAGCGAGCCAGATATGCGAGCGAGCCAGTTAAGAGAGCGAGCCAGATAAGAGAGCAAGCGAGCGAGCCAGACATGAGAGCAAGCGAGCGATCCAGATACGAGAGCAAGCAAGCCAGCCAGATGTGAGAGCGAGCGAGCCAGATATGCGAGCGAGCCAGATAAGAGAGCGAGCCAGACAAGAGAGCAAGCGAGCGAGCCAGATATGAGAGCAAGCGAGCAAGCCAGACATGAGAGCGAGCGAGCCAGATAAGAGAGCAAGCGAGCGAGGCAGATATGCTAGCGAGCAAGCCAGATAAGAGAGCAAGCCAGACAAGAGAGCAAGCGAGCGAGCCAGATATGAGAGCAAGCGAGCGAGCCAGATGTGAGAGCGAGACAGATAAGAGAGTAAGCCAGACAAGAGAGCAAGTGAGCGAGCCAGATATGCTAGCGAGCAAGCCAGATAAGAGAGCAAGCCAGACAAGAGAGCAAGCGAGCGAGCCAGATATGAGAGCAAGCGAGCGAGCCAGATGTGAGAGTGAGCGAGCAAGATATGCGAGCGAGCCAGATAAGACAGCGAGCCAGACAAGAGAGCAGTGAGCGAGCCAGATATGAGAGCAAGCGAGCAAGCCAGATGTGAGAGAGAGCGAGGCAGATAAGAGAGCGAGCCAGACAATTAAGCAAGCGAGCGAGCCAGATATGAGAGCAAGCGAGCGATCTAGATATGAGAGCGAGCCAGACATGAGAGCGAGCGAGCCAGATATGAGAGCAAGCGAGCGAGCCAGATATGAGAGCAGACGAGCCAGCCAGATACGAGAGCGAGCGAGCCAGATAAGAGAGCGAGCAAGACAAGAGAGCAAGTGTGCTAGCCAGATATGAGAGCAAGCGAGCGAGCCAGATATGAGAGCGAGACAGATAAGAGAGCGAACCAGACAAGAGAGCAATCGAGCGAGCCAGATATGTGAGCGAGCGAGCCAGATATGAAAGCAAGCGAGCCGGCCAGATGTGAAAGCGAGCGAGCCAGATATGCGAGCGAGCCAGATAAGAGAGCGAGCCAGACAAGAGAGCAAGCGAGCGAGCCAGATATGAGAGCAAGCCAGATATTAAAGCGAGCCAGATAAGAGAGCGAACCAGACGAGAGCAAGCAAGAAAGCCATATATGAGAGCGAGCGAGCCAGACATAAGGGCAAGCGAGCGAGCCAGAGATGAGAGCGAGCGAGCCAGACATGAGAGGAAGTGAGCGAGCCAGATATGAGAGCGAGCGAGACAGATAAGAGAGCAAGCCAGACAAGAGAGCAAGCGAGCGAGCCAGATATGCTAGCAAGCAAGCCAGATAAGAGAGCGAGCCAGACAAGAGAGCAAGCGAGCGAGCCAGATATGAGAGCAAGCGAGCGAGCCAGATGTGAGAGCGAGACAGGTAAGAGAGCAAGCCAGACAAGAGAGCAAGCGAGCGAGCCAGATTTGCTAGTGAGCAAGCCAGATAAGAGAGCGAGCCAGACAAGAGATTAAACGAGCGAGCCAGATATGAGAGCAAGCGAGCGAGCCAGATGTGAGAGCGAGCGAGCAAGATATGCGAGCCAGCCAGGTAAGAGAGCGAGCCAGACAAGAGAGCAGCGAGCGAGCCAGATATGAGAGCAAGCGAGCGAACCAGATGTGAGAGTGAGACAGGTAAGAGAGCAAGCCAGACAAGAGAGCAAGCGAGCGAGCCAGATTTGCTAGTGAGCAAGCCAGATAAGAGAGCGAGCCAGACAAGAGATTAAGCGAGCGAGCCAGATATGAGAGCAAGCGAGCGAGCCAGATGTGAGAGCGAGACAGGTAAGAGAGCAAGCCAGACAAGAGAGCAAGCGAGCGAGCCAGATTTGCTAGTGAGCAAGCCAGATAAGAGAGCGAGCCAGACAAGAGATTAAGCGAGCGAGCCAGATATGAGAGCAAGCGAGCGAGCCAGATGTGAGAGCGAGCGAGCAAGATATGCGAGCGAGCCAGATAAGAGAGCGAGCCAGACAAGAGAGCAGCGAGCGAGCCAGATATGAGAGCAAGCGAGAAAGCCAGATGTGAGAGAGAGCGAGGCAGATAAGAGAGCGAGCCAGACAATTAAGCAAGCGAGCGAGCCAGATAAGAGAGCGAGCCAGACAAGAGAGCAAGCGAGCAAGCCAGATAAGAGAGCGAGCCAAACAAGAGAGCAAGCGAGCGAGCCAGATATGAGAACAAGCGAGCCAGCCAGATATGAGAGCGAGCGAGCCAGATAAGAGAGCGAGCAAGACAAGAGAGCAAGCGAACTAGCAAGATATGAGAGCAAGCGAGCGAGCCAGATTTGAGAGCGAGCGAGCCAGATATGCGAGCGAGCCAGATAAGAGAGCGAGCCAGACAAGAGAGCAAGCGAGCGAGCCAGATATGAGAGCAAGCGAGTGAGCCGGATATGAGAGCAAGCGAGCAAGCCAGATATGAGAGTAAGCGAGCGAGCCAGATTTGAGAGCTACCGAGCCAGATTTGAGAGCGAGCGAGCCAGATATGTGAGCGAGCCATAAAAGAGAGCGAGACAGACAAGAGAGCAAGCGAGCGAGTCAGATATGAGAGCAAGCTAGCAAGCCAGATATGCGAGCGAGCCAGATAAGAGAGCGAGCCAGACAAGAGAGCAAGCGAGCGAGCCGGATATGAAAGCAAGTGAGCAAGCCAGATTTGAGAGAGAGCGAGGCAGATAAGAGAGCGAGCCAGACAATTAAGCAAGCGAGCGAGCCAGATATGAGAGCAAGCAAGCGATCCAGATAAGAGAGCGAGCCAGACTTGAGAGCGAGCGAGCCAGATATGAGAGCAAGCGAGCGAGCCAGATATGAGAGCAAGCGAGCCAGCCAGATATGAGAGCGAGCGAGCCAGATAAGAGAGCGAGCAAGACAAGAGAGCAAGCGAGCGAGCCAGATAAGAGAGCCAGCGAGCCAGATAAGAGAGCAAGCCAGACAAGAGAGCAAGCGAGCGAGCCAGATATGCTAGCAAGCAAGCCAGATAAGAGAGCGAGCCAGACAAGAGAGCAAGCGAGCAAGCCAGATATGAGAGCAAGCGAGCAAGCCAGATATGAGAGCGAGCCAGATAGAAGAGCGAACCAGACAAGAGAGCAAGCGAGAAAGCCAGATATGTGAGCAAGCGAGCCAGACATGAGAGCAAGCGAGCGAGCCAGATATGAGAGCGAGCGAGCCAGACATGAGAGCAAGCGAGCGAGCCAGATATGAGAGCGAGCGAGCCAGATAAGAGAGCAAGCCAGACAAGAGAGCAAGCGAGCGAGCCAGTTATGCTAGCGAGCAAGCCAGATAAGAGAGCGAGCGAGCTAGGTATGAGAGCAAGCGAGCGAGCCAGATGTGAGAGAGAGACAGATAAGAGAGCAAGTCAGACAAGAGAGCAAGCGAGCGAGCAAGATATGCGAGCGAGCCAGATAAGAGAGCGAGCCAGACAAGAGAGCAAGCGAGCGAGCCAGATATGAGAGCAAGCGAGCAAGCCAGATGTGAGAGAGAGCGAGGCAGATAAGAGAGCGAGCCAGACAATTAAGCAAGCGAGCGAGCCAGAAATGAGAGCAAGCGAGCGATCCAGATATGAGAGCGAGCCAGACATGAGAGCGAGCGAGCCAGATATGAGAGCAAGCGAGCGAGCCAGATATGAGAGCAAGCGAGCCAGCCAGATATGAGAGCGAGCGAGCCAGATAAGAGTGAGCAAGACAAGAGAGCAAGCGAGCTAGCCAGATATGAGAGCGAGCCAGACAAGAGAGCAAGCGAGCGAGCCAGATATGAAAGCAAGCGAGCGAGCCAGATATGAGAGCAAGCGAGCGAGCCAGAAATGAGAGCAAGCGAGCCAGATTTGAGAGCGAGCGAGCCAGATATGTGAGCGAGCCATAAAAGAGAGCGAGACAGACAAGAAAGAAAGCGAGCGAGAAGATATGAGAGCAAGCTAGCAAGCCAGAAATGAGAGCGAGCCAGATAAGAGAGCGAGCCAGACAAGAGAGCAAGCGAGCGAGCCAGATATGAGAGCAAGCGAGCCAGCTCTATGTGAGAGCGAGCGAGCCAGATATGTGAGCGAGCCAGATAAGAGAGCGAGCCAGACAAGAGAGCAAGCGAGCCAGATATGAGAGCAAGCGAGCGAGCCAGATATGAGAGCAAGCAAGCCAGCCAGATGTGAGAGCGAGCGAGCCAGATATGCGAGCAAGCGAGCGAGCCAGAGATGAGAGCGAGCGAGCCAGACATGAGAGGAAGTGAGCGAGCCAGATATGAGAGCAAGCGAGCCAGATAAGAGAGCGAGCCAGACAAGAGAGCAAGCGAGCAAGCCAGATAAGAGAGCGAGCCAAACAAGAGAGCAAGCGAGCGAGCCAGATATGAGAGCAAGCGAGCCAGCCAGATATGAGAGCGAGCGAGCCAGATAAGAGAGCGAGCAAGACAAGAGAGCAAGCGAACTAGCAAGATATGAGAGCAAGCGAGCTAGCCAGATATGAGAGCGAGCCAGACAAGAGAGCAAGCGAGCGAGCCAGATATGAAAGCAAGCGAGCGAGCCAGATATGAGAGCAAGCGAGCGAGCCAGAAATGAGAGCAAGCGAGCCAGACAGTAATGAGAGCAAGCGAGCCAGCCAGAAATGAGAGCGAGCGATCCAGATAAGGGAGCGAGCAAGACAAGAGAGCAAGCGAACTAGCCAGATATGAGAGCAAGCGAGCGAGCCAGATTTGAGAGCGAGCGAGCGAGCCAGATATGCGAGCGAGCCAGATAAGAGAGCGAGCCAGACAAGAGAGCAAGCCAGATATGAGAGCAAGCGAGCGAGCCGGATATGAGAGCGAGCGAGCAAGCCAGATATGAGAGCAAGCGAGCGAGCCAGATTTGAAAGCGAGCGAGCCAGATTTGAGAGCGAGCGAGCCAGATATGTGAGCGAGCCATAAAAGAGAGCGAGACAGACAAGAGAGAAAGCGAGCGAGCCAGATATGAGAGCAAGCTAGCAAGCCAGAAATGAGAGCGAGCCAGATAAGAGAGCGAGCCAGACAAGAGAGCAAGCGAGCGAGCCAGATATGAGAGCAAGCGAGCCAGCTCTATGTGAGAGCGAGCGAGCCAGATATGTGAGCGAGCCAGATAAGAGAGCGAGCCAGACAAGAGAGCAAGCGAGCCAGATATGAGAGCAAGCGAGCGAGCCAGATATGAGAGCAAGCAAGCCAGCCAGATGTGAGAGCGAGCGAGCCAGATATGCGAGCAAGCGAGCAAGCCAGAGATGAGAGCGAGCGAGCCAGACATGAGAGGAAGTGAGCGAGCCAGATATGAGAGCAAGCGAGCCAGATAAGAGAGCGAGCCAGACAAGAGAGCAAGCGAGCAAGCCAGATAAGAGAGCGAGCCAAACAAGAGAGCAAGCGAGCGAGCCAGATATGAGAGCAAGCGAGCCAGCCAGATATGAGAGCGAGCGAGCCAGATAAGAGAGCGAGCAAGACAAGAGAGCAAGCGAACCAGCAAGATATGAGAGCAAGCGAGCGAGCCAGATTTGAGAGCGAGCGAGCCAGATATGCGAGCAAGCCAGATAAGAGAGCGAGCCAGACAAGAGAGCAAGCGAGCGAGCCAGATATGAGAGCAAGCTAGCAAGCCAGATATGCGAGCGAGCCAGATAAGAGAGCGAGCCAGACAAGAGAGCAAGCGAGCGAGCCGGATATGAGAGTAAGCGATCGAGCCAGATTTGAGAGCTACCGAGCCAGATTTGAGAGCGAGCGAGCCAGATATGTGAGCGAGCCATAAAAGAGAGCGAGACAGACAAGAGAGCAAGCGAGCGAGTCAGATATGAGAGCAAGCTAGCAAGCCAGATATGCGAGCGAGCCAGATAAGAGAGCGAGCCAGACAAGAGAGCAAGCGAGCGAGCCGGATATGAAAGCAAGTGAGCAAGCCAGATTTGAGAGAGAGCGAGGCAGATAAGAGAGCGAGCGAGCGATCCAGATAAGAGAGCGAGCCAGACATGAGAGCGAGCGAGCCAGATATGAGAGCAAGCGAGCGAGCCAGATATGAGAGCAAGTGAGCCAGCCAGATATGAGAGCGAGCGAGCCAGATAAGAGAGCGAGCAAGACAAGAGAGCAAGCGAGCGAGCCAGATAAGAGAGCCAGCGAGCCAGATAAGAGAGCAAGCCAGACAAGAGAGCAAGCGAGCGAGCCAGATATGCTAGCAAGCAAGCCAGATAAGAGAGCGAGCCAGATAAGAGAGCGAGCAAGACAAGAGAGCAAGCGAGCGAGCCAGATAAGAGAACCAGCGAGCCAGATAAGAGAGCAAGCCAGACAAGAGAGCAAGCGAGCGAGCCAGATATGCTAGCAAGCAAGCCAGATATGAGAGCGAGCCAGATAAGAGAGCGAACCAGACAAGAGAGCAAGCGAGAAAGCCAGATATGTGAGCAAGCGAGCCAGACATGAGAGCAAGCGAGCGAGCCAGATATGAGAGCGAGCGAGCCAGACATGAGAGCAAGCGAGCGAGCCAGATATGAGAGCGAGCGAGCCAGATAAGAGAGCAAGCCAGACAAGAGAGCAAGCGAGCGAGCCAGTTATGCTAGCGAGCAAGCCAGATAAGAGAGCGAGCGAGCTAGGTATGAGAGCAAGCGAGCGAGCCAGATGTGAGAGAGTAACAGATAAGAGAGCAAGTCAGACAAGAGAGCAAGCGAGCGAGCAAGATATGCGAGCGAGCCAGATAAGAGAGCGAGCCAGACAAGAGAGCAAGCGAGCGAGCCAGATATGAGAGCAAGCGAGCAAGCCAGATGTGAGAGAGAGCGAGGCAGATAAGAGAGCGAGCCAGACAATTAAGCAAGCGAGCGAGCCAGAAATGAGAGCAAGCGAGCCAGCCAGTAATGAGAGCAAGCGAGCCAGCCAGATATGAGAGCGAGCGAGCCAGATAAGGGAGCGAGCAAGACAAGAGAGCAAGCGAACTAGCCAGATATGAGAGCAAGCGAGCGAGCCAGATTTGAGAGCGAGCGAGCGAGCCAGATATGCGAGCGAGCCAGATAAGAGAGCGAGCCAGACAAGAGAGCAAGCCAGATATGAGAGCAAGCGAGCGAGCCGGATATGAGAGCGAGCGAGCAAGCCAGATATGAGAGCAAGCGAGCGAGCCAGATTTGAGAGCGAGCGAGCCAGATTTGAGAGCGAGCGAGCCAGATATGTGAGCGAGCCATAAAAGAGAGCGAGACAGACAAGAGAGAAAGCGAGCGAGCCAGATATGAGAGCAAGCGAGCCAGCTAGATGGGAGAGCGAGCGAGCCAGATATGCGAGCGAGCCAGATAAGAGAGCAAGCGAGCAAGCCAGATATGAGAGCAAGCGAGCGAGCCAGATACGAGAGCAAGCAAGCCAGCCAGATGTGAGAGCGAGCGAGCCAGATATGCGAGCGAGCCAGATAAGAGAGCGAGCCAGACAAGAGAGCAAGCGAGCGAGCCAGATATGAGAGCAAGCGAGCAAGCCAGACATGAGAGCGAGCGAGCCAGATAAGAGAGCAAGCGAGCGAGGCAGATATGCTAGTGAGCAAGCCAGATAAGAGAGCAAGCCAGACAAGAGAGCAAGCGAGCGAGCCAGATATGAGAGCAAGCGAGCGAGCCAGATGTGAGAGCGAGACAGATAAGAGAGTAAGCCAGACAAGAGAGCAAGTGAGTGAGCCAGATATGCTAGCGAGCAAGCCAGATAAGAGAGCAAGCCAGACAAGAGAGCAAGCGAGCGAGCCAGATATGAGAGCAAGCGAGCGAGCCAGATGTGAGAGTGAGCGAGCAAGATATGCGAGCGAGCCAGATAAGACAGCGAGCCAGACAAGAGAGCAGCGAGCGAGCCAGATATGAGAGCAAGCGAGCAAGCCAGATGTGAAAGAGAGCGAGGCAGATAAGAGAGCGAGCCAGACAAGAGAGCAAGCGAGCAAGCCAGATAAGAGCGAGCCAGACAAGAAAGCAAGCGAGCGAACCAGATATGAGAGCAAGCGAGCCAGCCAGATATGAGAGCGGGCGAGACAGATAAGAGAGCGAGCAAGACAAGAGAGCAAGCGAACTAGCCAGATATGAGAGCGAGACAGATTTGAGAGCAAGCTAGCCAGATATGCGAGCGAGCCAGATAAGAGAGCAAGCGAGCGAGCCAGATATGAGATCAAGCGAGCGAGCCGGATATGAGAGCAAGCGAGCAAGCCAGATATGAGAGCAAGCGAGCGAGCCAGATTTGAGAGCGAGTGAGCCAGATATGTGAGCGAGCCATAAAAGAGAGCGAGACAGACAAGAGAGCAAGCGAGCGAGCCAGATATGAGAGCAAGCGAGCGAGCCAGATATGAGAGCAAGCAAGCCAGCCAGATTTGAGAGCGAGCGAGCCAGATATGCGAGTGAGCCAGATAAGAGAGCGAGCCAGATAAGAGAGCGAGCCAGACAAGAGAGCAAGCGAGCGAGCCAGATATGAGAGAGAGCGAGGCAGATAAGAGAGCGAGCCTGACAATTAAGCGAGCGAGCCAGATATGAGAGCAAGCGAGTGATCCAGATATGAGAGCGAGCCAGACATGAGAGCGAGCGAGCCAGATATGAGAGCAAGCGAGCGAGCAAGATATGAGAGCAAGCAAGCCAGCCAGATATGAGAGCGAGCGAGCCAGATAAGAGAGCGAGCAAGACAAGAGAGCAAGCGAGCGAGCCAGATCTGAGACCGAGCGAGCCAGATAAGAGAGCAAGTCAGACAAGAGAGCAAGCGTGCGAGCCAGATATGCTAGCGAGCAAGCCAGATAAGAGAGCGAGCCAGACAAGAGAGCAAGCGAACTAGCCAGATATGAGAGCAAGCGAGCGAGCCAGATATGCGAGCGAGCCAGATAAGAGAGCGAGCAAGACAAGAGAGCAAGCGAGCGAGCCAGATATGAGAGCAAGCGAGCGAGCCGGATATGAGAGCAAGCGAGCAAGCCAGATATGAGAGCAAGCGAGCGAGCCATATTTGAGAGCGAGCGAGCCAGATTTGAGAGCGAGCGAGCCAGATATGCGAGCGAGCCATAAAAGAGAGCGAGACAGACAAGAGAGCAAGCGAGCAAGCCAGATATGAGAGCAAGCTAGCAAGCCAGATATGAGAGAGAGACAGATAAGAGAGCGAGCCAGACAAGAGAGCAAGCGAGCGAGCCAGATATGAGAGCAAGCGAGCCAGCTAGATGTGAGAGCGAGCGAGCCAGATATGCGAGCGAGCCAGATAAGAGAGCGAGCCAGTTAAGAGAGCAAGCGAGCGAGCCAGATATGAGAGCAAGCGAGCGAGCCAGATACGAGAGCAAGCAACCCAGCCAGATGTGAGAGCGAGCGAGCCAGATATGCGAGCGAGCCAGATAAGAGAGCGAGCCAGACAAGAGAGCAAGCGAGCGAGCCAGATATGAGAGCAAGCGAGCAAGCCAGACATGAGAGCGAGCGAGCCAGATAAGAGAGCAAGCGAGCGAGGCAGATATGCTAGCGAGCAAGCCAGATAAGAGAGCAAGCCAGACAAGAGAGCAAGCGAGCTAGCCAGATATGAGAGCAAGCGAGCGAGCCAGATGTGAGAGCGAGACAGATAAGAGAGCAAGCCAGACGAGAGAGCAAGTGAGCGAGCCAGATATGCTAGCGAGCAAGCCAGATAAGAGAGCAAGCCAGACAAGAGAGCAAGCGAGCGAGCCAGATATGAGAGCAAGCGAGCGAGCCAGATGTGAGAGTGAGCGAGCAAGATATGCGAGCGAGCCAGATAAGACAGCAAGCCAGACAAGAGAGCAGCGAGCGAGCCAGATATGAGAGCAAGCGAGCAAGCCAGATGTGAGAGAGAGCGAGGCAGATAAGAGAGCGAGCCAGAGAATTAAGCAAGTGAGCCAGCCAGATATGAGAGCAAGCGAGCGATCCAGATATGAGAGCGAGCCAGACATGAGAGCGAGCGAGCCAGATATGAGAGCAAGCGAGCGAGCCAGATATGAGAGCAGGCGAGCCAGCCAGATATGAGAGCGAGCGAGCCAGATAAGAGAGCGAGCAAGACAAGAGAGCAAGCGAGCTAGCCAGATATGAGAGCAAGCGAGCGAGCCAGATTTGAGAGCAAGCGAGTGAGCCAGATATGAGAGCGAGACAGATAAGAGAGCGAACCAGACAAAAGAGCAATCGAGCGAGCCAGATATGTGAGCGAGCGAGCCAGATATGAAAGCAAGCGAGCCGGCCAGATGTGAAAGCGAGCGAGCCAGATATGCGAGCGAGCCAGATAAGAGAGCGAGCCAGACAAGAGAGCAAGCGAGTGAGCCAAATATGCTAGCAAGCAAGCCAGATAAGAGAGCGAGCCAGACAAGAGAGCAAGCGAGCGAGCCAGATATGAGAGCAAGCGAGCGAGCCAGATGTGAGAGCGAGACAGATAAGAGAGCAAGTCAGACAAGAGAGCAAGCGAGCGAGCAAGATATGCGAGCGAGCCAGATAAGAGAGCGAGCGAGCAAGATATGCAAGCGAGCCAGATAAGAGAGCGAGCCAGACAAGAGAGCAAGCGATCAAGCCAGATAAGAGCGAGCCAGACAAGAGAGCAAGCGAGCGAACCAGATATGAGAGCAAGCGAGCCAGCCAGATATGAGAGCGGGCGAGACAGATAAGAGAGCGAGCAAGACAAGAGAGCAAGCGAACTAGCCAGATATGAGAGCAAGCGAGCGAGACAGATTTGAGAGCAAGCTAGCCAGATATGCGAGCGAGCCAGATAAGAGAGCAAGCGAGCGAACCAGATATGAGATCAAGCGAGCGAGCCGGTTATGAGAGCAAGCGAGCAAGCCAGATATGAGAGCAAGCGAGCGAGCCAGATTTGAGAGCGAGTGAGCCAGATATGTGAGCGAGCCATAAAAGAGAGCGAGACAGACAAGAGAGCAAGCGAGCGAGCCAGATATGAGAGCAAGCGAGCGAGCCAGATATGAGAGCAAGCAAGCCAGCCAGATTTGAGAGCGAGCGAGCCAGATATGCGAGTGAGCCAGATAAGAGAGTGAGCCAGATAAGAGAGCGAGCCAGACAAGAGAGCAAGCGAGCGAGCCAGATATGAGAGCAAGCGAACAAGCCAGATGTGAGAGAGAGCGAGGCAGATAAGAGAGCGAGCCTGACAATTAAGCGAGCGAGCCAGATGTGAGAGCAAGCGAGTGATCCAGATATGAGAGCGAGCCAGACATGAGAGCGAGCGAGCCAGATATGAGAGCAAGCGAGCGAGCAAGATATGCGAGCGAGCCAGATAAGAGATCGAGCGAGCAAAATATGCGAGCGAGCCAGATAAGAGAGCGAGCCAGACAAGAGAGCAAGCGAGCAAGCCAGATAAGAGCGAGCCAGACAAGAAAGCAAGCGAGCGAACCAGATATGAGAGCAAGCGAGCCAGCCAGATATGAGAGCGGGCGAGACAGATAAGAGAGCGAGCAAGACAAGAGAGCAAGCGAACTAGCCAGATATGAGAGCGAGACAGATTTGAGAGCAAGCTAGCCAGATATGCGAGCGAGCCAGATAAGAGAGCAAGCGAGCGAGCCAGATATGAGATCAAGCGAGCGAGCCGGATATGAGAGCAAGCGAGCAAGCCAGATATGAGAGCAAGCGAGCGAGCCAGATTTGAGAGCGAGTGAGCCAGATATGTGAGCGAGCCATAAAAGAGAGCGAGACAGACAAGAGAGCAAGCGAGCGAGCCAGATATGAGAGCAAGCGAGCGAGCCAGATATGAGAGCAAGCAAGCCAGCCAGATTTGAGAGCGAGCGAGCCAGATATGCGAGTGAGCCAGATAAGAGAGCGAGCCAGATAAGAGAGCGAGCCAGACAAGAGAGCAAGCGAGCGAGCCAGATATGAGAGAGAGCGAGGCAGATAAGAGAGCGAGCCTGACAATTAAGCGAGCGAGCCAGATATGAGAGCAAGCGAGTGATCCAGATATGAGAGCGAGCCAGACATGAGAGCGAGCGAGCCAGATATGAGAGCAAGCGAGCGAGCAAGATATGAGAGCAAGCAAGCCAGCCAGATATGAGAGCGAGCGAGCCAGATAAGAGAGCGAGCAAGACAAGAGAGCAAGCGAGCGAGCCAGATCTGAGACCGAGCGAGCCAGATAAGAGAGCAAGTCAGACAAGAGAGCAAGCGTGCGAGCCAGATATGCTAGCGAGCAAGCCAGATAAGAGAGCGAGCCAGACAAGAGAGCAAGCGAACTAGCCAGATATGAGAGCAAGCGAGCGAGCCAGATATGCGAGCGAGCCAGATAAGAGAGCGAGCAAGACAAGAGAGCAAGCGAGCGAGCCAGATATGAGAGCAAGCGAGCGAGCCGGATATGAGAGCAAGCGAGCAAGCCAGATATGAGAGCAAGCGAGCGAGCCATATTTGAGAGCGAGCGAGCCAGATTTGAGAGCGAGCGAGCCAGATATGCGAGCGAGCCATAAAAGAGAGCGAGACAGACAAGAGAGCAAGCGAGCAAGCCAGATATGAGAGCAAGCTAGCAAGCCAGATATGAGAGAGAGACAGATAAGAGAGCGAGCCAGACAAGAGAGCAAGCGAGCGAGCCAGATATGAGAGCAAGCGAGCCAGCTAGATGTGAGAGCGAGCGAGCCAGATATGCGAGCGAGCCAGATAAGAGAGCGAGCCAGTTAAGAGAGCAAGCGAGCGAGCCAGATATGAGAGCAAGCGAGCGAGCCAGATACGAGAGCAAGCAACCCAGCCAGATGTGAGAGCGAGCGAGCCAGATATGCGAGCGAGCCAGATAAGAGAGCGAGCCAGACAAGAGAGCAAGCGAGCGAGCCAGATATGAGAGCAAGCGAGCAAGCCAGACATGAGAGCGAGCGAGCCAGATAAGAGAGCAAGCGAGCGAGGCAGATATGCTAGCGAGCAAGCCAGATAAGAGAGCAAGCCAGACAAGAGAGCAAGCGAGCTAGCCAGATATGAGAGCAAGCGAGCGAGCCAGATGTGAGAGCGAGACAGATAAGAGAGCAAGCCAGACGAGAGAGCAAGTGAGCGAGCCAGATATGCTAGCGAGCAAGCCAGATAAGAGAGCAAGCCAGACAAGAGAGCAAGCGAGCGAGCCAGATATGAGAGCAAGCGAGCGAGCCAGATGTGAGAGTGAGCGAGCAAGATATGCGAGCGAGCCAGATAAGACAGCAAGCCAGACAAGAGAGCAGCGAGCGAGCCAGATATGAGAGCAAGCGAGCAAGCCAGATGTGAGAGAGAGCGAGGCAGATAAGAGAGCGAGCCAGAGAATTAAGCAAGTGAGCCAGCCAGATATGAGAGCAAGCGAGCGATCCAGATATGAGAGCGAGCCAGACATGAGAGCGAGCGAGCCAGATATGAGAGCAAGCGAGCGAGCCAGATATGAGAGCAGGCGAGCCAGCCAGATATGAGAGCGAGCGAGCCAGATAAGAGAGCGAGCAAGACAAGAGAGCAAGCGAGCTAGCCAGATATGAGAGCAAGCGAGCGAGCCAGATTTGAGAGCAAGCGAGTGAGCCAGATATGAGAGCGAGACAGATAAGAGAGCGAACCAGACAAAAGAGCAATCGAGCGAGCCAGATATGTGAGCGAGCGAGCCAGATATGAAAGCAAGCGAGCCGGCCAGATGTGAAAGCGAGCGAGCCAGATATGCGAGCGAGCCAGATAAGAGAGCGAGCCAGACAAGAGAGCAAGCGAGTGAGCCAAATATGCTAGCAAGCAAGCCAGATAAGAGAGCGAGCCAGACAAGAGAGCAAGCGAGCGAGCCAGATATGAGAGCAAGCGAGCGAGCCAGATGTGAGAGCGAGACAGATAAGAGAGCAAGTCAGACAAGAGAGCAAGCGAGCGAGCAAGATATGCGAGCGAGCCAGATAAGAGAGCGAGCGAGCAAGATATGCAAGCGAGCCAGATAAGAGAGCGAGCCAGACAAGAGAGCAAGCGATCAAGCCAGATAAGAGCGAGCCAGACAAGAGAGCAAGCGAGCGAACCAGATATGAGAGCAAGCGAGCCAGCCAGATATGAGAGCGGGCGAGACAGATAAGAGAGCGAGCAAGACAAGAGAGCAAGCGAACTAGCCAGATATGAGAGCAAGCGAGCGAGACAGATTTGAGAGCAAGCTAGCCAGATATGCGAGCGAGCCAGATAAGAGAGCAAGCGAGCGAACCAGATATGAGATCAAGCGAGCGAGCCGGTTATGAGAGCAAGCGAGCAAGCCAGATATGAGAGCAAGCGAGCGAGCCAGATTTGAGAGCGAGTGAGCCAGATATGTGAGCGAGCCATAAAAGAGAGCGAGACAGACAAGAGAGCAAGCGAGCGAGCCAGATATGAGAGCAAGCGAGCGAGCCAGATATGAGAGCAAGCAAGCCAGCCAGATTTGAGAGCGAGCGAGCCAGATATGCGAGTGAGCCAGATAAGAGAGTGAGCCAGATAAGAGAGCGAGCCAGACAAGAGAGCAAGCGAGCGAGCCAGATATGAGAGCAAGCGAACAAGCCAGATGTGAGAGAGAGCGAGGCAGATAAGAGAGCGAGCCTGACAATTAAGCGAGCGAGCCAGATGTGAGAGCAAGCGAGTGATCCAGATATGAGAGCGAGCCAGACATGAGAGCGAGCGAGCCAGATATGAGAGCAAGCGAGCGAGCCAGATATGAGAGCAAGCAAGCCAGCCAGATATGAGAGCGAGCGAGCCAGATAAGAGAGCGAGCAAGACAAGAGAGCAAGCGAGCGAGCCAGATATGAGACCGAGCGAGCCAGATAAGAGAGCAAGTCAGACAAGAGAGCAAGCGTGCGAGCCAGATATGCTAGCGAGCAAGCCAGATAAGAGAGCGAGCCAGACAAGAGAGCAAGCGAACTAGCCAGATATGAGAGCAAGCGAGCGAGCCAGATATGCGAGCGAGCCAGATAAGAGAGCGAGCAAGACAAGAGAGCAAGCGAGCGAGCCAGATATGAGAGCAAGCGAGCGAGCCGGATATGAGAGCAAGCGAGCAAGCCAGATATGAGAGCAAGCAAGCGAGCCATATTTGAGAGCGAGCGAGCCAGATTTGAGAGCGAGCGAGCCAGATATGCGAGCGAGCCATAAAAGAGAGCGAGACAGACAAGAGAGCAAGCGAGCAAGCCAAATATGAGCAAGCTAGCAAGCCAGATATGAGAGAGAGACAGATAAGAGAGCGAGCCAGACAAGAGAGCAAGCGAGCGAGCCAGATATGAGAGCAAGCGAGCCAGCTAAATGTGAGAGCGAGCGAGCCAGATATGCGAGCGAGCCAGTTAAGAGAGCGAGCCAGATAAGAGAGCAAGCGAGCGAGCCAGACATGAGAGCAAGCGAGCGATCCAGATACGAGAGCAAGCAAGCCAGCCAGATGTGAGAGCGAGCGAGCCAGATATGCGAGCGAGCCAGATAAGAGAGCGAGCCAGACAAGAGAGCAAGCGAGCGAGCCAGATATGAGAGCAAGCGAGCAAGCCAGACATGAGAGCGAGCGAGCCAGATAAGAGAGCAAGCGAGCGAGGCAGATATGCTAGCGAGCAAGCCAGTAAGAGAGCAAGCCAGACAAGAGAGCAAGCGAGCGAGCCAGATATGAGAGCAAGCGAGCGAGCCAGATGTGAGAGCGAGACAGATAAGAGAGTAAGCCAGACAAGAGAGCAAGTGAGCGAGCCAGATATGCTAGCGAGCAAGCCAGATAAGAGAGCAAGCCAGACAAGAGAGCAAGCGAGCGAGCCAGATATGAGAGCAAGCGAGCGAGCCAGATGTGAGAGTGAGCGAGCAAGATATGCGAGCGAGCCAGATAAGACAGCGAGCCAGACAAGAGAGCAGTGAGCGAGCCAGATATGAGAGCAAGCGAGCAAGCCAGATGTGAGAGAGAGCGAGGCAGATAAGAGAGCGAGCCAGACAATTAAGCAAGCGAGCGAGCCAGATATGAGAGCAAGCGAGCGATCTAGATATGAGAGCGAGCCAGACATGAGAGCGAGCGAGCCAGATATGAGAGCAAGCGAGCGAGCCAGATATGAGAGCAGACGAGCCAGCCAGATACGAGAGCGAGCGAGCCAGATAAGAGAGCGAGCAAGACAAGAGAGCAAGTGTGCTAGCCAGATATGAGAGCAAGCGAGCGAGCCAGATATGAGAGCGAGACAGATAAGAGAGCGAACCAGACAAGAGAGCAATCGAGCGAGCCAGATATGTGAGCGAGCGAGCCAGATATGAAAGCAAGCGAGCCGGCCAGATGTGAAAGCGAGCGAGCCAGATATGCGAGCGAGCCAGATAAGAGAGCGAGCCAGACAAGAGAGCAAGCGAGCGAGCCAGATATGAGAGCAAGCCAGATATTAAAGCGAGCCAGATAAGAGAGCGAACCAGACGAGAGCAAGCAAGAAAGCCATATATGAGAGCGAGCGAGCCAGACATAAGGGCAAGCGAGCGAGCCAGAGATGAGAGCGAGCGAGCCAGACATGAGAGGAAGTGAGCGAGCCAGATATGAGAGCGAGCGAGACAGATAAGAGAGCAAGCCAGACAAGAGAGCAAGCGAGCGAGCCAGATATGCTAGCAAGCAAGCCAGATAAGAGAGCGAGCCAGACAAGAGAGCAAGCGAGCGAGCCAGATATGAGAGCAAGCGAGCGAGCCAGATGTGAGAGCGAGACAGGTAAGAGAGCAAGCCAGACAAGAGAGCAAGCGAGCGAGCCAGATTTGCTAGTGAGCAAGCCAGATAAGAGAGCGAGCCAGACAAGAGATTAAACGAGCGAGCCAGATATGAGAGCAAGCGAGCGAGCCAGATGTGAGAGCGAGCGAGCAAGATATGCGAGCCAGCCAGGTAAGAGAGCGAGCCAGACAAGAGAGCAGCGAGCGAGCCAGATATGAGAGCAAGCGAGCGAACCAGATGTGAGAGTGAGACAGGTAAGAGAGCAAGCCAGACAAGAGAGCAAGCGAGCGAGCCAGATTTGCTAGTGAGCAAGCCAGATAAGAGAGCGAGCCAGACAAGAGATTAAGCGAGCGAGCCAGATATGAGAGCAAGCGAGCGAGCCAGATGTGAGAGCGAGACAGGTAAGAGAGCAAGCCAGACAAGAGAGCAAGCGAGCGAGCCAGATTTGCTAGTGAGCAAGCCAGATAAGAGAGCGAGCCAGACAAGAGATTAAGCGAGCGAGCCAGATATGAGAGCAAGCGAGCGAGCCAGATGTGAGAGCGAGCGAGCAAGATATGCGAGCGAGCCAGATAAGAGAGCGAGCCAGACAAGAGAGCAGCGAGCGAGCCAGATATGAGAGCAAGCGAGAAAGCCAGATGTGAGAGAGAGCGAGGCAGATAAGAGAGCGAGCCAGACAATTAAGCAAGCGAGCGAGCCAGATAAGAGAGCGAGCCAGACAAGAGAGCAAGCGAGCAAGCCAGATAAGAGAGCGAGCCAAACAAGAGAGCAAGCGAGCGAGCCAGATATGAGAACAAGCGAGCCAGCCAGATATGAGAGCGAGCGAGCCAGATAAGAGAGCGAGCAAGACAAGAGAGCAAGCGAACTAGCAAGATATGAGAGCAAGCGAGCGAGCCAGATTTGAGAGCGAGCGAGCCAGATATGCGAGCGAGCCAGATAAGAGAGCGAGCCAGACAAGAGAGCAAGCGAGCGAGCCAGATATGAGAGTAAGCGAGCGAGCCAGATTTGAGAGCTACCGAGCCAGATTTGAGAGCGAGCGAGCCAGATATGTGAGCGAGCCATAAAAGAGAGCGAGACAGACAAGAGAGCAAGCGAGCGAGTCAGATATGAGAGCAAGCTAGCAAGCCAGATATGCGAGCGAGCCAGATAAGAGAGCGAGCCAGACAAGAGAGCAAGCGAGCGAGCCGGATATGAAAGCAAGTGAGCAAGCCAGATTTGAGAGAGAGCGAGGCAGATAAGAGAGCGAGCCAGACAATTAAGCAAGCGAGCGAGCCAGATATGAGAGCGAGCCAGATAAGAGAGCGAACCAGACAAGAGAGCAAGCGAGAAAGCCAGATATGAAAGCGCGCGAGCCAGACATGAGAGCAAGCAAGCGAGCCAGATATGAGAGCGAGCGAGCCAGACATGAAAGCAAGCGAGCGAGCCAGATATGAGAGCGAGCGAGCCAGATAAGAGAGCAAGCCAGACAAGAGAGCAAGCGAGCGAGCCAGATATGCTAGCGAGCAAGCCAGATAAGAGAGCGAGCCAGACAAGAGAGCAAGCGAGCGAGCCAGATATGAGAGCAAGCGAGTGAGCCAGATGTGAGAGCAAGAAAGATAAGAGAGCAAGTCAGACAAGAGAGCAAGCGAGCGAGCAAGATATGCGAGCGAGCCAGACAAGCGAGCAAGCCAGATAAGAGAGCGAGCCAGACAAGAGAGCAAGCGAGAAACCATGATATGAGAGCGAGCGAGCCAGACATGAGAGCAAGCGAGCGAGCCAGATATGAGATCGAGCGAGCCAGATAAGAGAGCAAGCCAGACAAGAGAGCAAGCGTGCGAGCCAGATATGCTAGCGAGCAAGCCAGATAAGAGAGCGAGCCAGACAAGAGAGCAAGCGAGCGAGCCAGATATGAGAGCAAGCGAGCCAGCCAGATATGAGAGCGAGCGAGCCAGATAAGAGAGGGAGCAATACAAGAGAGCAAGCGAACTAGCCATATATGAGAGCAAGCGAGCGAGCCAGATTTGAGAGCAAGCGAGCCAGATATGCGAGCCAGATAAGAGAGCGAGCCAGACAAGAGAGCAAGCGAGCGAGCCAGACATGAGAGCAAGCGAGCGAGCCGGATATGAGAGAAAGCGAGCAAGCCAGATATGAGAGCAAGCGAGCGAGCCAGATTTGAGAGCGAGCGAGCCAGATTTGAGAGCGAGCGAGCCAGATATGTGAGCGAGCCATAAAAGAGAGCGAGACAGACAAGAGAGCAAGCGAGCGAGTCAGATATGAGAGCAAGCTAGCAAGCCAGATATAAAAGCGAGCCAGATAAGAGAGCGAGCCAGACAAGAGAGCAAGCGAGCGAGCCAGATATGAGAGCAAGCGAGCCAGCTCGATGTGAGAGCGAGCGAGCCAGATAGGCGAGCGAGCCAGATAAGAGAGCGAGCCAGACAAGAGAGCAAGCGAGCGAGCCAGATATGAGATCGAGCGAGCGAGCCAGATATGAGCACAAGCAAGCCAGCCAGATGTGAGAGCGAGCGAGCCAGATATGCGAGCGAGCCAGATAAGAGAGCGAGCCAGACAAGAGAGCAAGCGAGCGAGCCAGATATGAGAGCAAGCGAGCAAGCCAGATGTGAGAGAGAGCGAGGCAGATAATAGAGCGAGCCAGACAATTAAGCAAGCGAGCGAGCCAGATATGAGAGCAAGCGAGCGAGCCAGATATAAGAGCGAGCCAGACATGAGAGCGAGCGAGCCAGATATGAGAGCAAGCGAGCGAGCCAGATATGAGAGCAAGCGAGCCAGCCAGATATGAGAGCGAGCGAGCCAGATAAGAGAGCGAGCAAGACAAGAGAGCAAGCGAGCCAGCCAGATATGAGAGCGAGCGAGCCAGATAAGAGAGCAAGCCAGACAAGAGAGCAAGCGCGCGAGCCAGATATGCTAGCGAGCAAGCCAGATAAGAGAGCGAGCCAGACAAGAGAGCAAGCGAGCGAGCCCGATATGAGAGCAAGCGAGCCAGCCAGATATGAGAACGACCGAGCCAGCCAGATATGAGAGCGAGCGAGCCAGATAAGAGAGCGAGCAAGACAAGAGAGCAAGCGAACTAGCCAAATATGAGAGCAAGCGAGCGAGCCAGATTTGAGAGGGAGTGAGCCAGATATGCGAGCGAGCCAGATAAGAGAGCGAGCCAGACAAGAGAGCAAGCGAGCGAGCCAGATATGTGAGCAAGCGAGCGAGCCGGATATGAGAGCAAGCGAGCAAGCCAGATATGAGAACAAGCGAGCGAGCCAGATTTGAGAGCGAGCGAGCCAGATATGTGAGCGAGCCATAAAAGAGAGCGAGACAGACAAGAGAGAAAGTGAGCGAGCCAGATATGAGAGCAAGCTAGCAAGCCAGATATGAGAGCGAGCCAGATAAGAGAGCGAGCCAGACAAGAGAGCAAGCGAGCGAGGCAGATAAGAGAGCAAGCGAGCCAGCTAGATGTGAGAGCGAGCGAGCCAGATATGCGAGCGAGCCAGATAAGAGAGCGAGCCAGACAAGAGAGCAAGCGAGCGAGCCAGATATGAGAGCAAGCGAGCGAGCCAGATATGAGAGCAAGCAAGCCAGCCAAATGTGAGAGCGAGCGAGCCAGATATGCGAGCGAGCCAGATAAGAGAGCGAGCCAGACAAGAGAGCGAGCGAGCCAGATATGAGAGCAAGCGAGCAAGCCAGATATGAGAGCAAGCCAGATAAGAGAGCGAACCAGACATGAGAGCAAGCGAGAAAGCAGGATGAGAGCGAGCAAGCCAGACATGAGAGCAAGCGAGCGAGCCAGACATGAGAGCGAGCGAGCCAGATAAGAGAGCAAGCCAGACAAGAGAGCAAGCGAGCGAGCCAGATATGCTAGCGAGCAAGCCAGATAAGAGAGCGAGCCAGACAAGAGAGCAAGCGAGCGAGCCAGATATGAGAGCAAGCGAGCGAGCCAGATGTGAGAGCGAGACAGATAAGAGAGCAAGCCAGACAAGAGAGCAAGCGAGCGAGCCAGATATGCTAGCGAGCAAGCCAGATAAGAGAGCGAGCCAGACAAGAGAGCAAGCGAGCGAGCCAGATATGAGAGCGAGCGAGCCAGATGTGAGAGTGCGCGAGCAAGATATGCGAGCGAGCCAGATAAGACAGCGAGCCAGACAAGAGAGCAGCGAGCGAGCAAGATATGAGAGCAAGGGAGCAAGCCAGATGTGAGAGAGAGCGAGGCAGATAAGAGAGCGGGCCAGACAATTAAGCAAGCGAGCCAGCCAGATATGAGAGCAAGCGAGCGATCCAGATATGAGAGCGAGCCAGACATGAGAGGGAGCGAGCCAGATATGAGAGCAAGCGAGCGAGCCAGATATGAGAGCAGGCGAGCCAGCCAGATATGAGAGCGAGCGAGCCAGATAAGAGAGCGAGCAAGACAAGAGAGCAAGCGAGCTAGCCAGATATGAGAGCAAGCGAGCGAGCCAGATTTGAGAGCAAGCGAGTGAGCCAGATATGAGAGCGAGACAGATAAGAGAGCAAACCAGACAAGAGAGCAATCGAGCGAGCCAGATATGTGAGCGAGCGAGCCAGATATGAAAGTAAGCGAGCCGGCCAGATGTGAAAGCGAGCGAGCCAGATATGCGAGCGAGCCAGATAAGAGAGCGAGCCAGACAAGAGAGCAAGCGAGTGAGCCAAATATGCTAGCAAGCAAGCCAGATAAGAGAGCGAGCCAGACAAGAGAGCAAGCGAGCGAGCCAGATATGAGAGCAAGCGAGCGAGCCAGATGTGAGAGCGAGACAGATAAGAGAGCAAGTCAGACAAGAGAGCAAGCGAGCGAGCAAGATATGCGAGCGAGCCAGATAAGAGATCGAGCGAGCAAAATATGCGAGCGAGCCAGATAAGAGAGCGAGCCAGACAAGAGAGCAAGCGAGCAAGCCAGATAAGAGCGAGCCAGACAAGAAAGCAAGCGAGCGAACCAGATATGAGAGCAAGCGAGCCAGCCAGATATGAGAGCGGGCGAGACAGATAAGAGAGCGAGCAAGACAAGAGAGCAAGCGAACTAGCCAGATATGAGAGCAAGCGAGCGAGACAGATTTGAGAGCAAGCTAGCCAGATATTCGAGCGAGCCAGATAAGAGAGCAAGCGAGCGAGCCAGATATGAGATCAAGCGAGCGAGCCGGATATGAGAGCAAGCGAGCAAGCCAGATATGAGAGCAAGCGAGCAAGCCAGATATGAGAGCAAGCGAGCGAGCCAGATTTGAGAGCGAGTGAGCCAGATATGTGAGCGAGCCATAAAAGAGAGCGAGACAGACAAGAGAGCAAGCGAGCGAGCCAGATATGAGAGCAAGCGAGCGAGCCAGATATGAGAGCAAGCAAGCCAGCCAGATTTGAGAGCGAGCGAGCCAGATATGCGAGTGAGCCAGATAAGAGAGCGAGCCAGATAAGAGAGCGAGCCAGACAAGAGAGCAAGCGAGCGAGCCAGATATGAGAGAGAGCGAGGCAGATAAGAGAGCGAGCCTGACAATTAAGCGAGCGAGCCAGATATGAGAGCAAGCGAGTGATCCAGATATGAGAGCGAGCCAGACATGAGAGCGAGCGAGCCAGATATGAGAGCAAGCGAGCGAGCCAGATATGAGAGCAAGCAAGCCAGCCAGATATGAGAGCGAGCGAGCCAGATAAGAGAGCGAGCAAGACAAGAGAGCAAGCGAGCGAGCCAGATCTGAGACCGAGCGAGCCAGATAAGAGAGCAAGTCAGACAAGAGAGCAAGCGTGCGAGCCAGATATGCTAGCGAGCAAGCCAGATAAGAGAGCGAGCCAGACAAGAGAGCAAGCGAACTAGCCAGATATGAGAGCAAGCGAGCGAGCCAGATATGCGAGCGAGCCAGATAAGAGAGCGAGCAAGACCAGAGAGCAAGCGAGCGAGCCAGATATGAGAGCAAGCGAGCGAGCCGGATATGAGAGCAAGCGAGCAAGCCAGATATGAGAGCAAGCGAGCGAGCCATATTTGAGAGCGAGCGAGCCAGATTTGAGAGCGAGCGAGCCAGATATGCGAGCGAGCCATAAAAGAGAGCGAGACAGACAAGAGAGCAAGCGAGCAAGCCAGATATGAGAGCAAGCTAGCAAGCCAGATATGAGAGAGAGACAGATAAGAGAGCGAGCCAGACAAGAGAGCAAGCGAGCGAGCCAGATATGAGAGCAAGCGAGCCAGCTAGATGGGAGAGCGAGCGAGCCAGATATGCGAGCGAGCCAGATAAGAGAGCAAGCGAGCAAGCCAGATATGAGAGCAAGCGAGCGAGCCAGATACGAGAGCAAGCAAGCCAGCCAGATGTGAGAGCGAGCGAGCCAGATATGCGAGCGAGCCAGATAAGAGAGCGAGCCAGACAAGAGAGCAAGCGAGCGAGCCAGATATGAGAGCAAGCGAGCAAGCCAGACATGAGAGCGAGCGAGCCAGATAAGAGAGCAAGCGAGCGAGGCAGATATGCTAGTGAGCAAGCCAGATAAGAGAGCAAGCCAGACAAGAGAGCAAGCGAGCGAGCCAGATATGAGAGCAAGCGAGCGAGCCAGATGTGAGAGCGAGACAGATAAGAGAGTAAGCCAGACAAGAGAGCAAGTGAGTGAGCCAGATATGCTAGCGAGCAAGCCAGATAAGAGAGCAAGCCAGACAAGAGAGCAAGCGAGCGAGCCAGATATGAGAGCAAGCGAGCGAGCCAGATGTGAGAGTGAGCGAGCAAGATATGCGAGCGAGCCAGATAAGACAGCGAGCCAGACAAGAGAGCAGCGAGCGAGCCAGATATGAGAGCAAGCGAGCAAGCCAGATGTGAAAGAGAGCGAGGCAGATAAGAGAGCGAGCCAGACAAGAGAGCAAGCGAGCAAGCCAGATAAGAGCGAGCCAGACAAGAAAGCAAGCGAGCGAACCAGATATGAGAGCAAGCGAGCCAGCCAGATATGAGAGCGGGCGAGACAGATAAGAGAGCGAGCAAGACAAGAGAGCAAGCGAACTAGCCAGATATGAGAGCGAGACAGATTTGAGAGCAAGCTAGCCAGATATGCGAGCGAGCCAGATAAGAGAGCAAGCGAGCGAGCCAGATATGAGATCAAGCGAGCGAGCCGGATATGAGAGCAAGCGAGCAAGCCAGATATGAGAGCAAGCGAGCGAGCCAGATTTGAGAGCGAGTGAGCCAGATATGTGAGCGAGCCATAAAAGAGAGCGAGACAGACAAGAGAGCAAGCGAGCGAGCCAGATATGAGAGCAAGCGAGCGAGCCAGATATGAGAGCAAGCAAGCCAGCCAGATTTGAGAGCGAGCGAGCCAGATATGCGAGTGAGCCAGATAAGAGAGCGAGCCAGATAAGAGAGCGAGCCAGACAAGAGAGCAAGCGAGCGAGCCAGATATGAGAGAGAGCGAGGCAGATAAGAGAGCGAGCCTGACAATTAAGCGAGCGAGCCAGATATGAGAGCAAGCGAGTGATCCAGATATGAGAGCGAGCCAGACATGAGAGCGAGCGAGCCAGATATGAGAGCAAGCGAGCGAGCAAGATATGAGAGCAAGCAAGCCAGCCAGATATGAGAGCGAGCGAGCCAGATAAGAGAGCGAGCAAGACAAGAGAGCAAGCGAGCGAGCCAGATCTGAGACCGAGCGAGCCAGATAAGAGAGCAAGTCAGACAAGAGAGCAAGCGTGCGAGCCAGATATGCTAGCGAGCAAGCCAGATAAGAGAGCGAGCCAGACAAGAGAGCAAGCGAACTAGCCAGATATGAGAGCAAGCGAGCGAGCCAGATATGCGAGCGAGCCAGATAAGAGAGCGAGCAAGACAAGAGAGCAAGCGAGCGAGCCAGATATGAGAGCAAGCGAGCGAGCCGGATATGAGAGCAAGCGAGCAAGCCAGATATGAGAGCAAGCGAGCGAGCCATATTTGAGAGCGAGCGAGCCAGATTTGAGAGCGAGCGAGCCAGATATGCGAGCGAGCCATAAAAGAGAGCGAGACAGACAAGAGAGCAAGCGAGCAAGCCAGATATGAGAGCAAGCTAGCAAGCCAGATATGAGAGAGAGACAGATAAGAGAGCGAGCCAGACAAGAGAGCAAGCGAGCGAGCCAGATATGAGAGCAAGCGAGCCAGCTAGATGTGAGAGCGAGCGAGCCAGATATGCGAGCGAGCCAGATAAGAGAGCGAGCCAGTTAAGAGAGCAAGCGAGCGAGCCAGATATGAGAGCAAGCGAGCGAGCCAGATACGAGAGCAAGCAACCCAGCCAGATGTGAGAGCGAGCGAGCCAGATATGCGAGCGAGCCAGATAAGAGAGCGAGCCAGACAAGAGAGCAAGCGAGCGAGCCAGATATGAGAGCAAGCGAGCAAGCCAGACATGAGAGCGAGCGAGCCAGATAAGAGAGCAAGCGAGCGAGGCAGATATGCTAGCGAGCAAGCCAGATAAGAGAGCAAGCCAGACAAGAGAGCAAGCGAGCTAGCCAGATATGAGAGCAAGCGAGCGAGCCAGATGTGAGAGCGAGACAGATAAGAGAGCAAGCCAGACGAGAGAGCAAGTGAGCGAGCCAGATATGCTAGCGAGCAAGCCAGATAAGAGAGCAAGCCAGACAAGAGAGCAAGCGAGCGAGCCAGATATGAGAGCAAGCGAGCGAGCCAGATGTGAGAGTGAGCGAGCAAGATATGCGAGCGAGCCAGATAAGACAGCAAGCCAGACAAGAGAGCAGCGAGCGAGCCAGATATGAGAGCAAGCGAGCAAGCCAGATGTGAGAGAGAGCGAGGCAGATAAGAGAGCGAGCCAGAGAATTAAGCAAGTGAGCCAGCCAGATATGAGAGCAAGCGAGCGATCCAGATATGAGAGCGAGCCAGACATGAGAGCGAGCGAGCCAGATATGAGAGCAAGCGAGCGAGCCAGATATGAGAGCAGGCGAGCCAGCCAGATATGAGAGCGAGCGAGCCAGATAAGAGAGCGAGCAAGACAAGAGAGCAAGCGAGCTAGCCAGATATGAGAGCAAGCGAGCGAGCCAGATTTGAGAGCAAGCGAGTGAGCCAGATATGAGAGCGAGACAGATAAGAGAGCGAACCAGACAAAAGAGCAATCGAGCGAGCCAGATATGTGAGCGAGCGAGCCAGATATGAAAGCAAGCGAGCCGGCCAGATGTGAAAGCGAGCGAGCCAGATATGCGAGCGAGCCAGATAAGAGAGCGAGCCAGACAAGAGAGCAAGCGAGTGAGCCAAATATGCTAGCAAGCAAGCCAGATAAGAGAGCGAGCCAGACAAGAGAGCAAGCGAGCGAGCCAGATATGAAAGCAAGCGAGCGAGCCAGATGTGAGAGCGAGACAGATAAGAGAGCAAGTCAGACAAGAGAGCAAGCGAGCGAGCAAGATATGCGAGCGAGCCAGATAAGAGAGCGAGCGAGCAAGATATGCAAGCGAGCCAGATAAGAGAGCGAGCCAGACAAGAGAGCAAGCGAGCCAGATATGAGAGCAAGCGAGCGAGCCAGATATGAGAGCAAGCAAGCCAGCCAGATGTGAGAGCGAGCGAGCCAGATATGCGAGCAAGCGAGCAAGCCAGAGATGAGAGCGAGCGAGCCAGACATGAGAGGAAGTGAGCGAGCCAGATATGAGAGCAAGCGAGCCAGATAAGAGAGCGAGCCAGACAAGAGAGCAAGCGAGCAAGCCAGATAAGAGAGCGAGCCAAACAAGAGAGCAAGCGAGCGAGCCAGATATGAGAGCAAGCGAGCCAGCCAGATATGAGAGCGAGCGAGCCAGATAAGAGAGCGAGCAAGACAAGAGAGCAAGCGAACTAGCAAGATATGAGAGCAAGCGAGCGAGCCAGATTTGAGAGCGAGCGAGCCAGATATGCGAGCAAGCCAGATAAGAGAGCGAGCCAGACAAGAGAGCAAGCGAGCGAGCCAGATATGAGAGCAAGCTAGCAAGCCAGATATGCGAGCGAGCCAGATAAGAGAGCGAGCCAGACAAGAGAGCAAGCGAGCGAGCCGGATATGAGAGTAAGCGATCGAGCCAGATTTGAGAGCTACCGAGCCAGATTTGAGAGCGAGCGAGCCAGATATGTGAGCGAGCCATAAAAGAGAGCGAGACAGACAAGAGAGCAAGCGAGCGAGTCAGATATGAGAGCAAGCTAGCAAGCCAGATATGCGAGCGAGCCAGATAAGAGAGCGAGCCAGACAAGAGAGCAAGCGAGCGAGCCGGATATGAAAGCAAGTGAGCAAGCCAGATTTGAGAGAGAGCGAGGCAGATAAGAGAGCGAGCGAGCGATCCAGATAAGAGAGCGAGCCAGACATGAGAGCGAGCGAGCCAGATATGAGAGCAAGCGAGCGAGCCAGATATGAGAGCAAGTGAGCCAGCCAGATATGAGAGCGAGCGAGCCAGATAAGAGAGCGAGCAAGACAAGAGAGCAAGCGAGCGAGCCAGATAAGAGAGCCAGCGAGCCAGATAAGAGAGCAAGCCAGACAAGAGAGCAAGCGAGCGAGCCAGATATGCTAGCAAGCAAGCCAGATAAGAGAGCGAGCCAGATAAGAGAGCGAGCAAGACAAGAGAGCAAGCGAGCGAGCCAGATAAGAGAACCAGCGAGCCAGATAAGAGAGCAAGCCAGACAAGAGAGCAAGCGAGCGAGCCAGATATGCTAGCAAGCAAGCCAGATATGAGAGCGAGCCAGATAAGAGAGCGAACCAGACAAGAGAGCAAGCGAGAAAGCCAGATATGTGAGCAAGCGAGCCAGACATGAGAGCAAGCGAGCGAGCCAGATATGAGAGCGAGCGAGCCAGACATGAGAGCAAGCGAGCGAGCCAGATATGAGAGCGAGCGAGCCAGATAAGAGAGCAAGCCAGACAAGAGAGCAAGCGAGCGAGCCAGTTATGCTAGCGAGCAAGCCAGATAAGAGAGCGAGCGAGCTAGGTATGAGAGCAAGCGAGCGAGCCAGATGTGAGAGAGTAACAGATAAGAGAGCAAGTCAGACAAGAGAGCAAGCGAGCGAGCAAGATATGCGAGCGAGCCAGATAAGAGAGCGAGCCAGACAAGAGAGCAAGCGAGCGAGCCAGATATGAGAGCAAGCGAGCAAGCCAGATGTGAGAGAGAGCGAGGCAGATAAGAGAGCGAGCCAGACAATTAAGCAAGCGAGCGAGCCAGAAATGAGAGCAAGCGAGCCAGCCAGTAATGAGAGCAAGCGAGCCAGCCAGATATGAGAGCGAGCGAGCCAGATAAGGGAGCGAGCAAGACAAGAGAGCAAGCGAACTAGCCAGATATGAGAGCAAGCGAGCGAGCCAGATTTGAGAGCGAGCGAGCGAGCCAGATATGCGAGCGAGCCAGATAAGAGAGCGAGCCAGACAAGAGAGCAAGCCAGATATGAGAGCAAGCGAGCGAGCCGGATATGAGAGCGAGCGAGCAAGCCAGATATGAGAGCAAGCGAGCGAGCCAGATTTGAGAGCGAGCGAGCCAGATTTGAGAGCGAGCGAGCCAGATATGTGAGCGAGCCATAAAAGAGAGCGAGACAGACAAGAGAGAAAGCGAGCGAGCCAGATATGAGAGCAAGCTAGCAAGCCAGAAATGAGAGCGAGCCAGATAAGAGAGCGAGCCAGACAAGAGAGCAAGCGAGCGAGCCAGATATGAGAGCAAGCGAGCCAGCTCTATGTGAGAGCGAGCGAGCCAGATATGTGAGCGAGCCAGATAAGAGAGCGAGCCAGACAAGAGAGCAAGCGAGCCAGATATGAGAGCAAGCGAGCGAGCCAGATATGAGAGCAAGCAAGCCAGCCAGATGTGAGAGCGAGCGAGCCAGATATGCGAGCAAGCGAGCGAGCCAGAGATGAGAGCGAGCGAGCCAGACATGAGAGGAAGTGAGCGAGCCAGATATGAGAGCAAGCGAGCCAGATAAGAGAGCGAGCCAGACAAGAGAGCAAGCGAGCAAGCCAGATAAGAGAGCGAGCCAAACAAGAGAGCAAGCGAGCGAGCCAGATATGAGAGCAAGCGAGCCAGCCAGATATGAGAGCGAGCGAGCCAGATAAGAGAGCGAGCAAGACAAGAGAGCAAGCGAACTAGCAAGATATGAGAGCAAGCGAGCGAGCCAGATTTGAGAGCGAGCGAGCCAGATATGCGAGCGAGCCACATAAGAGAGCGAGCCAGACAAGAGAGCAAGCGAGCGAGCCAGATATGAGAGCAAGCGAGCGAGCCGGATATGAGAGCAAGCGAGCAACCCAGATATGAGAGTAAGCGAGCGAGCCAGATTTGAGAGCTACCGAGCCAGATTTGAGAGCGAGCGAGCCAGATATGTGAGCGAGCCATAAAAGAGAGCGAGACAGACAAGAGAGCAAGCGAGCGAGTCAGATATGAGAGCAAGCTAGCAAGCCAGATATGCGAGCGAGCCAGATAAGAGAGCGAGCCAGACAAGAGAGCAAGCGAGCGAGCCGGATATGAAAGCAAGTGAGCAAGCCAGATTTGAGAGAGAGCGAGGCAGATAAGAGAGCGAGCCAGACAATTAAGCAAGCGAGCGAGCCAGATATGAGAGCAAGCGAGCGATCCAGATAAGAGAGCGAGCCAGACATGAGAGCGAGCGAGCCAGATATGAGAGCAAGCGAGCGAGCCAGATATGAGAGCAAGCGAGCCAGCCAGATATGAGAGCAAGCGAGCCAGATAAGAGAGCGAGCAAGACAAGAGAGCAAGCGAGCGAGCCAGATAAGAGAGCCAGCGAGCCAGATAAGAGAGCAAGCCAGACAAGAGAGCAAGCGAGGGAGCCAGATATGCTAGCAAGCAAGCCAGATAAGAGAGCGAGCCAGACAAGAGAGCAAGCGAGCAAGCCAGATATGAGTGCAAGCGAGCAAGCCAGATATGAGAGCGAGCCAGATAAGAGAGTGAACCAGACAAGAGAGCAAGCGAGAAAGCCAGATATGTGAGCAAGCGAGCCAGACATGAGAGCAAGCAAGCGAGCCAGATATGAGAGCGAGCGAGCCAGACATGAGAGCAAGCGAGCGAGCCAGATATGAGAGCGAGCGAGCCAGATAAGAGAGCAAGCCAGACAAGAGAGCAAGCGAGCGAGCCAGTTATGCTAGTGAGCAAGCCAGATAAGAGAGCGAGCGAGCTAGGTATGAGAGCAAGCGAGCGAGCCAGATGTGAGAGAGAGACAGATAAGAGAGCAAGTCAGACAAGAGAGCAAGCGAGCGAGCAAGATATGCGAGCGAGCCAGATAAGAGAGCGAGCCAGACAAGAGAGCAAGCGAGTGAGCCAGATATGAGAGCAAGCGAGCAAGCCAGATGTGAGAGAGAGCGAGGCAGATAAGAGAGCGAGCCAGACAATTAAGCAAGCGAGCGAGCCAGATATGAGAGCAAGCGAGTGATCCAGATATGAGAGCGAGCCAGACATGAGAGCGAGCGAGCCAGATATGAGAGCAAGCGAGCGAGCCAGATATGAGAGCAAGCGAGCCAGCCAGATATGAGAGCGAGCGAGCCAGATAAGAGTGAGCAAGACAAGAGAGCAAGCGAGCTAGCCAGATATGAGAGCGAGCCAGACAAGAGAGCAAGCGAGCGAGCCAGATATGAAAGCAAGCGAGCGAGCCAGATATGAGAGCAAGCGAGCAAGCCAGAAATGAGAGCAAGCGAGCCAGCCAGTAATGAGAGCAAGCGAGCCAGCCAGATATGAGAGCGAGCGAGCCAGATAAGGGAGCGAGCAAGACAAGAGAGCAAGCGAACTAGCCAGATATGAGAGCAAGCGAGCGAGCCAGATTTGAGAGCGAGCGAGCCAGATATGCGAGCGAGCCAGATAAGAGAGCGAGCCAGACAAGAGAGCAAGCCAGATATGAGAGCAAGCGAGCAAGCCAGATATGAGAGCAAGCGAGCGAGCCACATTTGAGAGCGAGCGAGCCAGATTTGAGAGCGAGCGAGCCAGATATGTGAGCGAGCCATAAAAGAGAGCGAGACAGACAAGAGAGAAAGCGAGCGAGCCAGATATGAGAGCAAGCTAGCAAGCCAGAAATGAGAGCGAGCCAGATAAGAGAGCGAGCCAGACAAGAGAGCAAGCGAGCGAGCCAGATATGAGAGCAAGCGAGCCAGCTCTATGTGAGAGCGAGCGAGCCAGATATGTGAGCGAGCCAGATAAGAGAGCGAGCCAGACAAGAGAGCAAGCGAGCCAGATATGAGAGCAAGCGAGCGAGCCAGATATGAGAGCAAGCAAGCCAGCCAGATGTGAGAGCGAGCGAGCCAGATATGCGAGCAAGCGAGCGAGCCAGAGATGAGAGCGAGCGAGCCAGACATGAGAGGAAGTGAGCGAGCCAGATATGAGAGCAAGCGAGCCAGATAAGAGAGCGAGCCAGACAAGAGAGCAAGCGAGCAAGCCAGATAAGAGAGCGAGCCAAACAAGAGAGCAAGCGAGCGAGCCAGATATGAGAGCAAGCGAGCCAGCCAGATATGAGAGCGAGCGAGCCAGATAAGAGAGCGAGCAAGACAAGAGAGCAAGCGAACTAGCAAGATATGAGAGCAAGTGAGCGAGCCAGATTTGAGAGCGAGCGAGCCAGATAAGAGAGCGAGCCAGACAAGAGAGCAAGCGAGCGAGCCAGATATGAGAGCAAGCGAGCGAGCCGGATATGAGAGCAAGCGAGCAAGCCAGATATGAGAGTAAGCGAGCGAGCCAGATTTGAGAGCTACCGAGCCAGATTTGAGAGCGAGCGAGCCAGATATGTGAGCGAGCCATAAAAGAGAGCGAGACAGACAAGAGAGCAAGCGAGCGAGTCAGATATGAGAGCAAGCTAGCAAGCCAGATATGCGAGCGAGCCAGATAAGAGAGCGAGCCAGACAAGAGAGCAAGCGAGCGAGCCGGATATGAAAGCAAGTGAGCAAGCCAGATTTGAGAGAGAGCGAGGCAGATAAGAGAGCGAGCCAGACAATTAAGCAAGCGAGCGAGCCAGATATGAGAGCAAGCGAGCGATCCAGATAAGAGAGCGAGCCAGACATGAGAGCGAGCGAGCCAGATATGAGAGCAAGCGAGCGAGCCAGATATGAGAGCAAGCGAGCCAGCCAGATATGAGAGCAAGCGAGCCAGATAAGAGAGCGAGCAAGACAAGAGAGCAAGCGAGCGAGCCAGATAAGAGAGCCAGCGAGCCAGATAAGAGAGCAAGCCAGACAAGAGAGCAAGCGAGCGAGCCAGATATGCTAGCAAGCAAGCCAGATAAGAGAGCGAGCCAGACAAGAGAGCAAGCGAGCAAGCCAGATATGAGTGCAAGCGAGCAAGCCAGATATGAGAGCGAGCCAAATAAGAGAGCGAACCAGACAAGAGAGCAAGCGAGAAAGCCAGATATGTGAGCAAGCGAGCCAGACATGAGAGCAAGCGAGCGAGCCAGATATGAGAGCGAGCGAGCCAGACATGAGAGCAAGCGAGCGAGCCAGATATGAGAGCGAGCGAGCCAGATAAGAGAGCAAGCCAGACAAGAGAGCAAGCGAGCGAGCCAGTTATGCTAGCGAGCAAGCCAGATAAGAGAGCGAGCGAGCTAGGTATGAGAGCAAGCGAGCGAGCCAGATGTGAGAGAGAGACAGATAAGAGAGCAAGTCAGACAAGAGAGCAAGCGAGCGAGCAAGATATGCGAGCGAGCCAGATAAGAGAGCGAGCCAGACAAGAGAGCAAGCGAGCGAGCCAGATATGAGAGCAAGCGAGCAAGCCAGATGTGAGAGAGAGCGAGCAAGATATGCGAGCGAGCCAGATAAGAGAGCAAGCCAGACAAGAGAGCAAGCGAGCGAGCCACATATGCTAGCAAGCAAGCCAGATAAGAGAGCGAGCCAGACAAGAGAGCAAGCGAGCGAGACAGATATGAGAGCAAGCGAGCAAGCCAGATATGAGAGCGAGCGAGCCAGACATGAGATCAAGCGAGCGAGCCAGATATGAGAGCAAGCGAGCAAGCCAGATGTGAGAGAGAGACAGATAAGAGAGCAAGTCAGACAAGAGAGCAAGCGAGCGAGCCAGATATGCTAGTGAGCAAGCCAGATAATAGAGCGAGCCAGACAAGAGAGCAAGCGAGCGAGCCAGATATGAGAGCGAGCGAGCCAGACATGAGATCAAGCGAGCGAGCCAGATATGAGAGCAAGCGAGCCAGATAAGAGAGCAAGTCAGACAAGAGAGCAAGCGAGCGAGCCAGATATGCTAGTGAGCAAGCCAGATAAGAGAGCGAGCCAGACAAGAGAGCAAGCGAGCGAGCCAGATATGAGAGCAAGCGAGCAAGCCAGATATGAGAGCGAGCCAGATAAGAGAGCGAACCAGACAAGTGAGCAAGCGAGAAAGTCAGATATGAGAGCGAGCGAGCCAGACATGAGAGCAAGCGAGCGAGCCAGATATGAGAGCGAGCGAGCCAGATAAGAGAGGAAGCCAGACAAGAGAGCAAGCGAGCGAGCCAGATATGCTAGCGAGCAAGCCAGATAAGAGAGCGAGCCAGACAAGAGAGCAAGCGAGCGAGCCAGATATGAGAGCAAGCGAGCAAGCCAGATGTGAGAGCGAGACAAATAAGAGAGCAAGTCAAACAAGAGCAAGCGAGCGAGCCAGATATGCTAGCGAGCAAGCCAGATAAGAGAGCGAGCCAGACAAGAGAGCAAGCGAGCGAGCCAGATATGAGAGCAAGCGAGCAAGCCAGATATGAGAGCGAGCGAGATAAGAGAGCGAACCAGACAAGAGAGCAAGCGAGAAAGTCAGATATGAGAGCGAGCGAGCCAGACATGAGAGCAAGCGAGCGAGCCAGATATGAGAGCGAGCGAGCCAGATAAGAGAGGAAGCCAGACAAGAGAGCAAGCGAGCGAGCCAGATATGCTAGCGAGCAAGCCAGATAAGAGAGCGAGCCAGACAAGAGAGCAAGCGAGCGAGCCAGATATGAGAGCAAGCGAGCAAGCCAGATGTGAGAGCGAGACAGATAAGAGAGCAAGCCAGACAAGAGAGGAAGCGAGCGAGCCAGATATGCTAGCGAGCAAGCCAGATAAGAGAGCTAGCCAGACAAGAGAGCAAGCGAGCGAGCCAGATATGAGAGCAAGCGAGTAAGCCAGATATGAGAGTTAGCCACATAAGAGAGCGAACCAGACAAGAGAGCAAGCGAGAAAGTCAGATATGAGAGCGAGCGAGCCAGACATGAGAGCAAGCGAGCGAGCCAGATATGAGAGCGAGCGAGCCAGATAAGAGAGCAAGCCAGACAAGAGAGCAAGCGAGCGAGCCAGATATGCTAGCGAGCAAGCCAGATAAGAGAGCGAGCGAGCGAGCTAGATATGAGAGCAAGCGAGCGAGCCAGATGTGAGAGCGAGACAGATAAGAGACCAAGCAAGCGAGCAAGATATGCGAGCGAGCCAGATAAGAGAGCGAGCCAGACAAGAGAGCAGCGAGCGAGCCAGGCCAGATATGAGAGCAAGCGAGCAAGCCAGATGTGAGAGAGAGCGAGGCAGATAAGAGAGCGAGCCAGACAATTAAGCAAGCGAGCGAGCCAGATATGAGAGCAAGCGAGCGATCCAGATATGAGAGCGAGCCAGACATGAGAGCGAGCGAGCCAGATATGAGAGCAAGCGAGCGAGCCAGATATGAGAGCAAGCGAGCCAGTCAGATATGAGAGCGAGCGAGCCAGATGAGAGTGAGCAAGACAAGAGAGCAAGCGAGCTAGCCAGATATGATAGCGAGCCAGACAAGAGAGCAAGCGAGCGAGCCAGATATGAGAGCAAGCGAGCGAGCCAGATATGAGAGCAAGCGAGCGAGCCAGAATAAGAGCAAGCGAGCCAGCCAGAAATGAGAGCAAGTGAGCCAGCCAGATGTGAGAGCGAGCGAGCCAGATATGCGAGCGAGCCAGAAAAGAGAGCGAGCCAGACAAGGGAGCAAGCGAGAAAGCCAGATATGAGAGCGAGCGAGCCAGACATGAGAGCAAGCGTGCGAGCCAGATATGAGAGCGAGCGAGCCAGATAAGAGAGCAGGCCAGACAAGAGAGCAAGCGAGCGAGCCAGATATGAGAGCAAGCGAGCAAGCCAGATGTGAGAGAGAGCGAGGCAGATAAGAGAGCGAGCCAGACAATTAAGCAAGCGAGCGAGCCAGATATGAGAGCAAGCGAGCGAGCCAGATATGAGAGCAAGCGAGCCAGTCAAATATGAGAGCGAGCGAGCCAGATGAGAGTGAGCAAGACAAGAGGGATAGCGAGCCAGACAAGAGAGCAAGCGAGCGAGCCAGATATGAGAGCAAGCGAGCGAGCCAGATATGAGAGCAAGCGAGCGAGCCAGAAATGAGAGCAAGCGAGCCAGCCAGAAATGAGAGCAAGTGAGCCAGCCAGATGTGAGAGCGAGCGAGCCAGATATGCGAGCGAGCCAGATAAGAGAGCGAGCCAGACAAGAGAGCAAGCGAGAAAGCCAGATATGAGAGCAAGCGAGCCAGACATGAGAGCAAGCGAGCGAGCCAGATATGAGACCGAGCGAGCCAGATAAGAGAGCAAGCCAGACAAGAGAGCAAGCGTGCGAGCCAGATATGCTAGCGAGCAAGCCAGATAAGAGAGCGAGCCAGACAAGAGAGCAAGCGAGCGGGCCAGATATGAGAGTAAGCGAGCCAGCCAGATATGAGAGCGAGCGAGCCAGATAAGAGAGCGAGCAAGACAAGAGAGCGAGCGAACTAGCCAGATATGAGAGCAAGCGAGCGAGCCAGATTTGAGAGCGAGCGAGAAAGATATGTGAGCGAGCCAGATAAGAGAGCGAGCCAGACAAGAGGAAAAGCGAGCGAGCCAGATATGAGAGCAAGCGAGCGAGCCGGATATGAGAGCAAGCGAGCGAGCCAGATATGAAAGCAAGCAAGCCATCCAGATGTGAGAGCGAGCGAGCCAGATATGCGAGCGAGCCAAATAAGAGAGCGAGCCAGACAAGAGAGCAAGCGAGCGAGCCAGATATGAGAGCAAGCGAGCAAGCCAGATATGAGAGCGAGCCAGACAAGAGAGCAGCGAGCGAGCCAGATATGAGAGCAAGCGAGCAAGCCGATGTGAGAGAGAGCGAGGCAGATAAGAGAGCGAGCCAGACAATTAAGCAAGCGAGCGAGCCAGATATGAGAGCAAGCGAGCGATCCAGATATGAGAGCGAGCCAGACATGAGAGCAAGCGAGCGAGCCAGATATGAGAGCAAGCGAGCGAGCCAGATATGAGAGCAAGCGAGCCAGCCAGATATGAGAGCGAGCGAGCCAGATAAGAGAGCGAGCAAGACAAGAGAGCAAGCGAGCTAGCCAGATATGAGAGCGAGCCAGACAAGAGAGCAAGCGAGCGTGCCAGATATGAGAGCAAGCGAGCGAGCCAGATATGAGAGCAAGCGAGCGAGCCAGAAATGAGAGCAAGCGAGCCAGCCAGAAATGAGAGCAAGCGAGCCAGCCAGATGTGAGAGCGAGCTAGCCAGATATGCGAGCGAGCCAGATAAGACAGCGAGCCAGACAAGAGAGCAAGCGAGAAAGACAGATATGAGAGCAAGCGAGCCAGACATGAGAGCAAGCGAGCAAGCCAGATATGAGAGCGAGCGAGCCAGATAAGAGAGCAAGCCAGACAAGAGAGCAAGCGCGCGAGCCAGATATTCTAGCGAGCAAGCCAGATAAGAGAGCGAGCCAGACAAGAGAGCAAGCGAGCGAGCCAGATAGGAGAGCAAGCGAGCCAGCCAGATAAGAGAGCGAGCAAGACAATATAGCAAGCGAGCGAGCCAGATATGAGAGCGAGCGAGCCAGATATGAGAGCAAGCGAGCCAGCCAGATGTGAGAGCGAGCGAGCCAGATATGAGAGCAAGCGAGCCAGCCAGATGTGAGAGCGAGTGAGCCAGATATGCGAGCGAGCCAGATATGCGAGCGAGCCAGACAAGAAAGCAAGCGAGCGAGCCAGATATGAGAGCAAGCGAGCAAGCCAGATATGAGAGCGAGCCAGATAAGAGAGCGAACCAGACAAGAGAGCAAGCGAGAAAGCCAGATATGAGAGCAAGCGAGCCAGACATGAGAGCAAGCGAGCGAGCCAGATATGAGAGCGAGCGAGCCAGACATGAGAGCAAGCGAGCGAGCCAGATATGAGAGCGAGCGAGCCAGATAAGAGAGGAAGCCAGACAAGAGAGCAAGCGAGCGAGCCAGATATGCTAGCGAGCAAGCCAGATAAGAGAGCGAGCCAGACAAGAGAGCGAGCGAGCCAGATATGAGAGCAAGCGAGCAAGCCAGATGTGAGAGCGAGACAAATAAGAGAGCAAGTCAGACAAGAGAGCAAGCGAGCGAGCCAGATATGCTAGCGAGCAAGCCAGATAAGAGAGCGAGCCAGACAAGAGAGCAAGCGAGCGAGCCAGATATGAGAGCAAGCCAGATATGAGAGCGAACCAGATAAGAGAGCGAACCAGACAAGAGAGCAAGCGAGAAAGTCAGATATGAGAGCGAGCCAGACATGAGAGCAAGCGAGCGAGCCAGATATGAGAGCGAGCAAGCCAGATAAGAGAGGAAGCCGGACAAGAGAGCAAGCGAGCGAGCCAGATATGCTAGCGAGCAAGCCAGATAAGAGAGCGAGCCAGACAAGAGAGCAAGCGAGCGAGCCAGATATGCTAGCGAGCAAGCCAGATAAGAGAGGAAGCCAGACAAGAGAGCAAGCGAGCGAGCCAGATATGCTAGCGAGCAAGCCAGATAAGAGAGCGAGCCAGACAAGAGAGCAAGCGAGAAAGCCAGATATGAGAGCAAGCGAGCCAGACATGAGAGCAAGCGAGCGAGCCAGATATGAGAGCGAGCGAGCCAGACATGAGAGCAAGCGAGCGAGCCAGATATGAGAGCGAGCGAGCCAGATAAGAGAGGAAGCCAGACAAGAGAGCAAGCGAGCGAGCCAGATATGCTAGCGAGCAAGCCAGATAAGAGAGCGAGCCAGACAAGAGAGCGAGCGAGCCAGATATGAGAGCAAGCGAGCAAGCCAGATGTGAGAGCGAGACAAATAAGAGAGCAAGTCAGACAAGAGAGCAAGCGAGCGAGCCAGATATGCTAGCGAGCAAGCCAGATAAGAGAGCGAGCCAGACAAGAGAGCAAGCGAGCGAGCCAGATATGAGAGCAAGCCAGATATGAGAGCGAACCAGATAAGAGAGCGAACCAGACAAGAGAGCAAGCGAGAAAGTCAGATATGAGAGCGAGCCAGACATGAGAGCAAGCGAGCGAGCCAAATATGAGAGCGAGCAAGCCAGATAAGAGAGGAAGCCAGACAAGAGAGCAAGCGAGCGAGCCAGATATGCTAGCGAGCAAGCCAGATAAGAGAGCGAGCCAGACAAGAGAGCAAGCGAGCGAGCCAGATATGAGAGCAAGCCAGATATGAGAGCGAACCAGATAAGAGAGCGAACCAGACAAGAGAGCAAGCGAGAAAGTCAGATATGAGAGCGAGCCAGACATGAGAGCAAGCGAGCGAGCCAGATATGAGAGCGAGCAAGCCAGATAAGAGAGGAAGCCAGACAAGAGAGCAAGCGAGCGAGCCAGATATGCTAGCGAGCAAGCCAGATAAGAGAGCGAGCCAGACAAGAGAGCAAGCGAGCGAGCCAGATATGAGAGCAAGCGAGCAAGCCAGATGTGAGAGCGAGACAGATAAGAGAGCAAGCCAGACAAGAGAGGAAGCGAGTGAGCCAGATATGCTAGCGAGCAAGCCAGATAAGAGAGCTAGCCAGACAAGAGAGCAAGCGAGCGAGCCAGATATGAGAGCAAGCGAGCAAGCCAGATATGAGAGTTAGCCACATAAGAGAGCGAACCAGACAAGAGAGCAAGCGAGAAAGTCAGATATGAGAGCGAGCGAGCCAGACATGAGAGCAAGCGAGCGAGCCAGATTTGAGAGCGAGCGAGCCAGATAAGAGAGCAAGCCAGACAAGAGAGCAAGCGAGCGAGCCAGATATGCTAGCGAGCAAGCCAGATAAGAGAGCGAGCGAGCGAGCTAGATATGAGAGCAAGCGAGCGAGCCAGATGTGAGAGCGAGACAGATAAGAGAGCAGCGAGCGAGCCAGGCCAGATATGAGAGCAAGCGAGCAAGCCAGATGTGAGAGAGAGCGAGGCAGATAAGAGAGCGAGCCAGACAATTAAGCAAGCGAGCGAGCCAGATATGAGAGCAAGCGAGCGATCCAGATATGAGAGCGAGCCAGACATGAGAGCGAGCGAGCCCGATATGAGAGCAAGCGAGCGAGCCAGATATGAGAGCAAGCGAGCCAGCCAGATAAGAGAGCGAGCGAGCCAGATAAGAGTGAGCAAGACAAGAGAGCAAGCGAGCTAGCCAGATATGATAGCGAGCCAGACAAGAGAGCAAGCGAGCGAGCCAGATATGAGAGCAAGCGAGCCAGCCAGAAATGAGAGCAAGCGAGCCAGCCAGAAATGAGAGCAAGTGAGCCAGCCAGATGTGAGAGCGAGCGAGCCAGATATGCGAGCGAGCCAGATAAGAGAGCGAGCCAGACAAGAGAGCAAGCGAGAAAGCCAGATATGAGAGCGAGCGAGCCAGACATGAGAGCAAGCGAGCGAGCCAGATATGAGACCGAGCGAGCCAGATAAGAGAGCAAGCCAGACAAGAGAGCAAGCGTGCGAGCCAGATATGCTAGCGAGCAAGCCAGATAAGAGAGCGAGCCAGACAAGAGAGCAAGCGAGCGGGCCAGATATGAGAGTAAGCGAGCCAGCCAGATATGAGAGCGAGCGAGCCAGATAAGAGAGCGAGCAAGACAAGAGAGCGAGCGAACTAGCCAGATATGAGAGCAAGCGAGCGAGCCAGATTTGAGAGCGAGCGAGAAAGATATGTGAGCGAGCCAGATAAGAGAGCGAGCCAGACAAGAGGAAAAGCGAGCGAGCCAGATATGAGAGCAAGCGAGCGAGCCGGATATGAGAGCAAGCGAGCGAGCCAGATATGAAAGCAAGCAAGCCATCCAGATGTGAGAGCGAGCGAGCCAGATATGCGAGCGAGCCAAATAAGAGAGCGAGCCAGACAAGAGAGCAAGCGAGCGAGCCAGATATGAGAGCAAGCGAGCAAGCCAGATATGAGAGCGAGCCAGACAAGAGAGCAGCGAGCGAGCCAGATATGAGAGCAAGCGAGCAAGCCGATGTGAGAGAGAGCGAGGCAGATAAGAGAGCGAGCCAGACAATTAAGCAAGCGAGCGAGCCAGATATGAGAGCAAGCGAGCGATCCAGATATGAGAGCGAGCCAGACATGAGAGCAAGCGAGCGAGCCAGATATGAGAGCAAGCGAGCGAGCCAGATATGAGAGCAAGCGAGCCAGCCAGATATGAGAGCGAGCGAGCCAGATAAGAGAGCGAGCAAGACAAGAGAGCAAGCGAGCTAGCCAGATATGAGAGCGAGCCAGACAAGAGAGCAAGCGAGCGTGCCAGATATGAGAGCAAGCGAGCGAGCCAGATATGAGAGCAAGCGAGCGAGCCAGAAATGAGAGCAAGCGAGCCAGCCAGAAATGAGAGCAAGCGAGCCAGCCAGATGTGAGAGCGAGCTAGCCAGATATGCGAGCGAGCCAGATAAGACAGCGAGCCAGACAAGAGAGCAAGCGAGAAAGACAGATATGAGAGCAAGCGAGCCAGACATGAGAGCAAGCGAGCAAGCCAGATATGAGAGCGAGCGAGCCAGATAAGAGAGCAAGCCAGACAAGAGAGCAAGCGCGCAAGACAGATATTCTAGCGAGCAAGCCAGATAAGAGAGCGAGCCAGACAAGAGAGCAAGCGAGCGAGCCAGATAGGAGAGCAAGCGAGCCAGCCAGATATGAGAGCGAGCGAGCCAGATAAGAGAGCGAGCAAGACAAGAGAGCAAGCGAGCGAACCAGATATGAGAGCGAGCGAGCCAGATATGAGAGCAAGCGAGCCAACCAGATGTGAGAGCGAGCGAGCCAGATATGAGAGCAAGCGAGCCAGCCAGATGTGAGAGCGAGCGAGCCAGATATGCGAGCGAGCCAGATATGCGAGCGAGCCAGACAAGAAAGCAAGCGAGCGAGCCAGATATGAGAGCAAGCGAGCAAGCCAGATATGAGAGCGAGCCAGATAAGAGAGCGAACCAGACAAGAGAGCAAGCGAGAAAGCCAGATATGAGAGCAAGCGAGCCAGACATGAGAGCAAGCGAGCGAGCCAGATATGAGAGCGAGCGAGCCAGACATGAGAGCAAGCGAGCGAGCCAGATATGAGAGCGAGCGAGCCAGATAAGAGAGGAAGCCAGACAAGAGAGCAAGCGAGCGAGCCAGATATGCTAGCGAGCAAGCCAGATAAGAGAGCGAGCCAGACAAGAGAGCAAGCGAGCGAGCCAGATATGAGAGCAAGCGAGCAAGCCAGATGTGAGAGCGAGACAAATAAGAGAGCAAGTCAGACAAGAGAGCAAGCGAGCGAGCCAGATATGCTAGCGAGCAAGCCAGATAAGAGAGCGAGCCAGACAAGAGAGCAAGCGAGCGAGCCAGATATGAGAGCAAGCCAGATATGAGAGCGAACCAGACAAGAGAGCAAGCGAGAAAGTCAGATATGAGAGCGAGCCAGACATGAGAGCAAGCGAGCGAGCCAGATATGAGAGCGAGCGAGCCAGATAAGAGAGGAAGCCAGACAAGAGAGCAAGCGAGCGAGCCAGATATGCTAGCGAGCAAGCCAGATAAGAGAGCTAGCCAGACAAGAGAGCAAGCGAGCGAGCCAGATATGAGAGCAAGCGAGCAAGCCAGATATGAGAGTTAGCCACATAAGAGAGCGAACCAGACAAGAGAGCAAGCGAGAAAGTCAGTTATGAGAGCGAGCGAGCCAGACATGAGAGCAAGCGAGCGAGACAGATTTGAGAGCGAGCGAGCCAGATAAGAGAGCAAGCCAGACAAGAGAGCAAGCGAGCGAGCCAGATATGCTAGCGAGCAAGCCAGATAAGAGAGCGAGCGAGCGAGCTAGATATGAGAGCAAGCGAGCGAGCCAGATGTGAGAGCGAGACAGATAAGAGAGCAGCGAGCGAGCCAGGCCAGATATGAGAGCAAGCGAGCAAGCCAGATGTGAGAGAGAGCGAGGCAGATAAGAGAGCCGAATATGAGAGCAAGCGAGCAAGCCAGATTTGAGAGCGAGCGAACTAGCCAGATATGAGAGCAAGCGAGCGAGCCAGATATGTGAGCGAGCCATAAAAGAGAGCGAGGCAGACAAGAGAGAAAGCGAGCGAGCCAGATATGAGAGCAAGCTAGCAAGCCAGATATGAGAGCGAGCCAGATAAGAGAGCGAGCCAGACAAGAGAGCAAGCGAGCGAGCCAGATAAGAGAGCAAGCGAGCCAGCTCGATGTTAGAGCGAGCGAGCCAGATATGCGAGCGAGCCAGATAAGAGAGCGAGCCAGACAAGAGAGCAAGCGAGCGAGCCAGATATGAGAGCAAGCGAGCGAGCCAGATATGAGAGCAAGCAAGCCAGCCAGATGTGAGAGCGAGCGAGCCAGATATGCGAGCGAGCCAAATAAGAGAGCGAGCCAGACAAGAGAGCAAGCGAGCGAGCCAGATATGCGAGCAAGCCAGATATGAGAGCGAGCCAGACAAGAGAGCAGCGAGCGAGCCAGATATGAGAGCAAGCGAGCAAGCCAGATGTGAGAGAGAGCGAGGCAGATAAGAGAGCGAGCCAGACAATTAAGCAAGCGAGCAAGCCAGATATGAGAGCAAGCGAGCGATCCAGATATGAGAGCGAGCCAGACATGAGAGCAAGCGAGCGAGCCAGATATGAGAGCAAGCGAGCGAGCCAGATATGAGAGCAAGCGAGCCAGCCAGATATGAGAGCGAGCGAGCCAGATAAGAGAGCGAGCAAGACAAGAGAGCAAGCGAGCTAGCCAGATATGAGAGCGAGCCAGACAAGAGAGCAAGCGAGCGTGCCAGATATGAGAGCAAGCGAGCGAGCCAGAAATGAGAGCAAGCGAGCCAGCCAGAAATGAGAGCAAGCGAGCCAGCCAGATGTGAGAGCGAGCTAGCCAGATATGCGAGCGAGCCAGATAAGAGAGCGAGCCAGACAAGAGCAAGCGAGCCAGAGATGAGAGCGAGCGAGCCAGACATGAGAGGAAGTGAGCGAGCCAGATATGAGAGCGAGCGAGCCAGATAAGAGAGCAAGCCAGACAAGAGAGCAAGCGAGCGAGCCAGATATGCTAGCAAGCAAGCCAGATAAGAGAGCGAGCCAGACAAGAGAGCAAGCGAGCGAGCCAGATATGAGAGCAAGCGAGCGAGCCAGATGTGAGAGCGAGACAGGTAAGAGAGCAAGCCAGACAAGAGAGCAAGCGAGCGAGCAAGATTTGCTAGTGAGCAAGCCAGATAAGAAAGCGAGCCAGACAAGAGATTAAGCGAGCGAGCCAGATATGAGAGCAAGCGAGCGAGCCAGATGTGAGAGCGAGCGAGCAAGATATGCGAGCGAGCCAGATAAGAGAGCGAGCCAGACAAGAGAGCAGCGAGCGAGCCAGATATGAGAGCAAGCGAGAAAGCCAGATGTGAGAGAGAGCGAGGCAGATAAGAGAGCGAGTCAGACAATTAAGCAAGCGAGCGAGCCAGATAAGAGAGCGAGCCAGACAAGAGAGCAAGCGAGCAAGCCAGATAAGAGAGCGAGCCAAACAAGAGAGCAAGCGAGCGAGCCAGATATGAGAGCAAGCGAGCCAGCCAGATATGAGAGCGAGCGAGCCAGATAAGAGAGCGAGCAAGACAAAAGAGCAAGCGAACTAGCCAGATATGAGAGCAAGCGAGCTAGCCAGATTTGAGAGCGAGCGAGCCAGATATGCGAGCGAGCCAGATAAGAGAGCGAGCCAGACAAGAGAGCAAGCGAGCGAGCCAGATATGAGAGCAAGCGAGCGAGCCGGATATGAGAGCAAGCGAGCAAGCCAGATATGAGAGTAAGCGAGCGAGCCAGATTTGAGAGCTACCGAGCCAGATTTGAGAGCAAGCGAGCCAGATATGTGAGCGAGCCATAAAAGAGAGCGAGACAGACAAGAGAGCAAGCGAGCGAGTCAGATATGAGAGCAAGCTAGCAAGCCACATATGCGAGCGAGCCAGATAAGAGAGCAAGCTAGACAAGAGAGCAAGCGAGCGAGCCAGATATGCTAGCAAGCAAGCCAGATAAGAGAGCGAGCCAGACAAGAGAGCAAGCGAGCGAGCCAGACATGAGAGCAAGCGAGCGAGCCAGATGTGAGAGCGAGACAGGTAAGAGAGCAAGCCAGACAAGAGAGCAAGCAAGCGAGCCAGATTTGCTAGTGAGCAAGCCAGATAAGAGAGCGAGCCAGACAAGAGATTAAGCGAGCGAGCCAGATATGAGAGCAAGCGAGCGAGCCAGATGTGAGAGCGAGCAAGATATGCGAGCGAGCTAGATAAGAGAGCGAGCCAGACAAGAGAGCAGCGAGCGAGACAGATACGAGAGCAAGCGAGAAAGCCAGATGTGAGAGAGCGAGGCAGATAAGAGAGCGAGCCAGACAATTAAGCAAGCGAGCGAGCCAGATAAGAGAGCGAGCCAGACAAGAGAGCAAGCGAGCAAGCCAGATAAGAGAGCGAGCCAAACAAGAGAGCAGGCGAGCGAGCCAGATATGAGAGCAAGCGAGCCAGCCAGATATGAGAGCGAGCGAGCCAGATAAGAGAGCGAGCAAGACAAGAGAGCAAGCGAACTAGCCAGATATGAGAGCAAGCGAGCGAGCCAGATTTGAGAGCGAGCGAGCCAGATATGCGAGCGAGCCAGATAAGAGAGCGAGCCAGACAAGAGAGCAAGCGAGCGAGCCAGATATGAGAGCAAGCGAGCGAGCCGGATATGAGAGAAAGCGAGCAAGCCAGATATGAGAGTAAGCGAGCGAGCCAGATTTGAGAGCTACCGAGCCAGATTTGAGAGCGAGCGAGCGAGCCAGATATGTGAGCGAGCCATAAAAGAGAGCGAGACAGACAAGAGAGCAAGCGAGCGAGTCAGATATGAGAGCAAGCTAGCAAGCCAGATATGCGAGCGAGCCAGATAAGAGAGCGAGCCAGACAAGAGAGCAAGCGAGCGAGCCAGATATGAGAGCAAGCGAGCAAGCCAGATTTGAGAGAGAGCGAGGCAGATAAGAGAGCGAGCCAGACAATTAAGCAACCGAGCGAGCCAGATATGAGAGCAAGCGAGCGATCCAGATATGAGAGCGAGCCAGACATGAGAGCGAGCGAGCCGGATATGAGAGCAAGCGAGCGAGCCAGATATGAGAGCAAGCAAGCCAGCCAGATGTGCGAGCGAGCCAGATATGCGAGCAAGCCAGATAAGAGAGCGAGCCAGACAAGAGAGCAAGCGAGCGAGCCAGATATGAGAGCAAGCGAGCAAGCCAGATGTGAGAGAGAGCGAGGCAGATAAGAGAGCGAGCCAGACAATTAAGCAAGCGAGCGAGCCAGATATGAGAGCAAGCGAGCGATCCAGATATGAGAGTGAGCCAGACATGAGAGCGAGCGAGCCAGATATGAGAGCAAGCGAGCGAGCCAGATATGAGAGCAAGCGAGCCAGCCAGATATGAGAGCGAGCCAGATAAGAGAGCGAGCAAGACAAGAGAGCAAGCGAGCGAGCCAGATATAAGAGCCAGCGAGCCAGATAAGAGAGCAAGCCAGACAAGAGAGCAAGCGAGCGAGCCAGATATGCTAGCAAGCAAGCCAGATAAGAGAGCGAGCGAGCCAGATGTGAGAGCGAGCGAGCAAGATATGCGAGCGAGCCAGATAAGAGAGCGAGCCAGACAAGAGAGCAGCGAGCGAGCCAGATATGAGAGAAAGCGAGAAAGCCAGATGTGAGAGAGAGCGAGGCAGATAAGAGAGCGAGCCAGACAATTAAGCAAGCGAGCGAGCCAGATAAGAGAGCGAGCCAGACAAGAGAGCAAGCGAGCAAGCCAGATAAGAGAGCGAGCCAAACAAGAGAGCAAGCGAGCGAGCCAGATATGAGAGCAAGCGAGCCAGCCAGATACGAGAGCGAGCAAGATAAGAGAGCGAGCAAGACAAAAGAGCAAGCGAACTAGCCAGATATGAGAGCAAGCGAGCTAGCCAGATTTGAGAGCGAGCGAGCCAGATATGCGAGCGAGCCAGATATGAGAGCAAGCGAGCGAGCCGGATATGAGAGCAAGCGAGCAAGCCAGATATGAGAGTAAGCGAGCGAGCCAGATTTGAGAGCTACCGAGCCAGATTTGAGAGCAAGCGAGCCAGATATGTGAGCGAGCCATAAAAGAGAGCGAGACAGACAAGAGATCAAGCGAGCGAGTAAGATATGAGAGCAAGCTAGCAAGCCAGATATGCGAGCGAGCCAGATAAGAGAGCGAGCTAGACAAGAGAGCAAGCGAGCGAGCCAGATATGCTAGCAAGCAAGCCAGATAAGAGAGCGAGCCAGACAAGAGAGCAAGCGAGCGAGCCAGATATGAGAGCAAGCGAGCGAGCCAGATGTGAGAGCGAGACAGGTAAGAGAGCAAGCCAGACAAGAGAGCAAGCGAGCGAACCAGATTTGCTAGTGAGCAAGCCAAATAAGAGAGCGAGCCAGACAAGAGATTAAGCGAGCGAGCCAGATATGAGAGCAAGCGAGCGAGCCAGATGTGAGAGCGAGCGAGCAAGATATGCGAGCGAGGAGCGAGCTAGATAAGAGAGCGAGCCAGACAAGAGAGCAGTGAGCGAGCCAGATACGAGAGCAAGCGAGAAAGCCAGATGTGAGAGAGAGAGGCAGATAAGAGAGCGAGCCAGACAATTAAGCAAGCGAGCGAGCCAGATAAGAGAGCGAGCCAGACAAGAGAGCAAGCGAGCAAGCCAGATAAGAGAGCAAGCCAAACAAGAGAGCAAGCGAGCGAGCCAGATATGAGAGCAAGCGAGCCAGCCAGATATGAGAGCGAGCGAGCCAGATAAGAGAGCGAGCAAGACAAGAGAGCAAGCGAACTAGCCAGATATGAGAGCAAGCGAGCGAGCCAGATTTGAGAGCGAGCGAGCCAGATATGTGAGCGAGCCATAAAAGAGAGCGAGACAGACAAGAGAGCAAGCGAGCGAGTCAGATATGAGAGCAAGCTAGCAAGCCAGATATGCGAGCGAGCCAGATAAGAGAGCGAGCCAGACAAGAGAGCAAGCGAGCGAGCCACATATGAGAGCAAGCGAGCAAGCCAGATTTGAGAGAGAGCGAGGCAGATAAGAGAGCGAGCCAGACAATTAAGCAAGCGAGCGAGCCAGATATGAGAGCAAGCGAGCGATCCAGATATGAGAGCGAGCCAGACATGAGAGCGAGCGAGCCAGATATGAGAGCAAGCGAGCGAGCCAGATATGAGAGAAAGCAAGCAAGCCAGATATGAGAGTAAGCGAGCAAGCCAGATTTGAGAGCTACCGAGCCAGATTTGAGAGCGAGCGAGCCAGATATGTGAGCGAGCCATAAAAGAGAGCGAGACAGAAAAGAGAGCAAGCGAGCGAGTCAGATATGAGAGCAAGCTAGCAAGCCAGATATGCGAGCGAGCCAGATAAGAGAGCGAGCCAGACAAGAGAGCAAGCGAGCGAGCCAGATATGAGAGCAAGCGAGCAAGCCAGATTTGAGAGAGAGCGAGGCAGATAAGAGAGCGAGCCAGACAATTAAGCAACCGAGCGAGCCAGATATGAGAGCAAGCGAGCGATCCAGATATGAGAGCGAGCCAGACATGAGAGCGAGCGAGCCAGATATGAGAGCAAGCGAGCGAGCCAGATATGAGAGCAAGCAAGCCAGCCAGATGTGCGAGCGAGCCAGATATGCGAGCAAGCCAGATAAGAGAGCGAGCCAGACAAGAGAGCAAGCGAGCGAGCCAGATATGAGAGCAAGCGAGCAAGCCAGATGTGAGAGAGAGCGAGGCAGATAAGAGAGCGAGCCAGACAATTAAGCAAGCGAGCGAGCCAGATATGAGAGCAAGCGAGCGATCCAGATATGAGAGTGAGCCAGACATGAGAGCGAGCGAGCCAGATATGAGAGCAAGCGAGCGAGCCAGATATGAGAGCAAGCGAGCCAGCCAGATATGAGAGCGAGCCAGATAAGAGAGCGAGCAAGACAAGAGAGCAAGCGAGCGAGCCAGATAAGAGAGCCAGCGAGCCAGATAAGAGAGCAAGCCAGACAAGAGAGCAAGCGAGCGAGCCAGATATGCTAGCAAGCAAGCCAGATAAGAGAGCGAGCGAGCCAGATGTGAGAGCGAGCGAGCAAGATATGCGAGCGAGCCAGATAAGAGAGCGAGCCAGACAAGAGAGCAGCGAGCGAGCCAGATATGAGAGAAAGCGAGAAAGCCAGATGTGAGAGAGAGCGAGGCAGATAAGAGAGCGAGCCAGACAATTAAGCAAGCGAGCGAGCCAGATAAGAGAGCGAGCCAGACAAGAGAGCAAGCGAGCAAGCCAGATAAGAGAGCGAGCCAAACAAGAGAGCAAGCGAGCGAGCCAGATATGAGAGCAAGCGAGCCAGCCAGATACGAGAGCGAGCAAGATAAGAGAGCGAGCAAGACAAAAGAGCAAGCGAACTAGCCAGATATGAGAGCAAGCGAGCTAGCCAGATTTGAGAGCGAGCGAGCCAGATATGCGAGCGAGCCAGATAAGAGAGCGAGCCAGACAAGAGAGCAAGCGAGCGAGCCAGATATGAGAGCAAGCGAGCGAGCCGGATATGAGAGCAAGCGAGCAAGCCAGATATGAGAGTAAGCGAGCGAGCCAGATTTGAGAGCTACCGAGCCAGATTTGAGAGCAAGCGAGCCAGATATGTGAGCGAGCCATAAAAGAGAGCGAGACAGACAAGAGAGCAAGCGAGCGAGTAAGATATGAGAGCAAGCTAGCAAGCCAGATATACGAGCGAGCCAGATAAGAGAGCGAGCTAGACAAGAGAGCAAGCGAGCGAGCCAGATATGCTAGCAAGCAAGCCAGATAAGAGAGCGAGCCAGACAAGAGAGCAAGCGAGCGAGCCAGATATGAGAGCAAGCGAGCGAGCCAGATGTGAGAGCGAGACAGGTAAGAGAGCAAGCCAGACAAGAGAGCAAGCGAGCGAACCAGATTTGCTAGTGAGCAAGCCAAATAAGAGAGCGAGCCAGACAAGAGATTAAGCGAGCGAGCCAGATATGAGAGCAAGCGAGCGAGCCAGATGTGAGAGCGAGCGAGCAAGATATGCGAGCGAGGAGCGAGCTAGATAAGAGAGCGAGCCAGACAAGAGAGCAGTGAGCGAGCCAGATACGAGAGCAAGCGAGAAAGCCAGATGTGAGAGAGAGAGGCAGATAAGAGAGCGAGCCAGACAATTAAGCAAGCGAGCGAGCCAGATAAGAGAGCGAGCCAGACAAGAGAGCAAGCGAGCAAGCCAGATAAGAGAGCAAGCCAAACAAGAGAGCAAGCGAGCGAGCCAGATATGAGAGCAAGCGAGCCAGCCAGATATGAGAGCGAGCGAGCCAGATAAGAGAGCGAGCAAGACAAGAGAGCAAGCGAACTAGCCAGATATGAGAGCAAGCGAGCGAGCCAGATTTGAGAGCGAGCGAGCCAGATATGTGAGCGAGCCATAAAAGAGAGCGAGACAGACAAGAGAGCAAGCGAGCGAGTCAGATATGAGAGCAAGCTAGCAAGCCAGATATGCGAGCGAGCCAGATAAGAGAGCGAGCCAGACAAGAGAGCAAGCGAGCGAGCCACATATGAGAGCGAGCCAGACATGAGAGCGAGCGAGCCAGATATGAGAGCAAGCGAGCGAGCCAGATATGAGAGAAAGCAAGCAAGCCAGATATGAGAGTAAGCGAGCGAGCCAGATTTGAGAGCTACCGAGCCAGATTTGAGAGCGAGCGAGCCAGATATGTGAGCGAGCCATAAAAGAGAGCGAGACAGAAAAGAGAGCAAGCGAGCGAGTCAGATATGAGAGCAAGCTAGCAAGCCAGATATGCGAGCGAGCCAGATAAGAGAGCGAGCCAGACAAGAGAGCAAGCGAGCGAGCCAGATATGAGAGCAAGCGAGCAAGCCAGATTTGAGAGAGAGCGAGGCAGATAAGAGAGCGAGCCAGACAATTAAGCAAGCGAGCGAGCAAGATATGAGAGCAAGCGAGCGATCCAGATATGAGAGCGAGCCAGACATGAGAGCGAGTGAGCCAGATATGAGAGCAAGCGAGCGAGCCAGATATGAGAGCAAGCAAGCCAGCCAGATGTGCGAGCGAGCCAGATATGTGAGCAAGCCAGATAAGAGAGCGAGCCAGACAAGAGAGCAAGCGAGCGAGCCAGATATGAGAGCAAGCGAGCAAGCCAGATGTGAGAGAGAGCGAGGCAGATAAGAGAGCGAGCCAGACAATTAAGCAAGCGAGCGAGCCAGATATGAGAGCAAGCGAGCGATCCAGATATGAGAGTGAGCCAGACATGAGAGCGAGCGAGCCAGATATGAGAGCAAGCGAGCGAGCCAGATATGAGAGCAAGCGAGCCAGCCAGATATGAGAGCGAGCGAGCCAGATAAGAGAGCGAGCAAGACAAGAGAGCAAGCGAGCGAGCCAGATAAGAGAGCCAGCGAGCCAGATAAGAGAGCAAGCCAGACAAGAGAGCAAGCGAGCGAGCCAGATATGCTAGCAAGCAAGCCAGATAAGAGAGCGAGCCAGACAAGAGAGCAAGCGAGCAAGCCAGATATGAGAGCAAGCGAGCAAGCCAGATATGAGAGCGAGCCAGATAAGAGAGCGAACCAGATAAGAGAGCAAGCGAGAAAGCCAGATATGTGAGCGAGCGAGCCAGACATGAGATCAAGCGAGCGAGCCAGATATGAGAGCGAGCGAGCCAGACATGAGAGCAAGCGAGCGAGCCAGATATGAGAGCGAGCGAGCCAGATAAGAGAGCAAGCCAGACTAGAGAGCAAGCGAGCGAGCTAGATATGCTAGCGAGCAAGCCAGATAAAAGAGCGAGCGAGCTAGGTATGAGAGCAAGCGAGCGAGCCAGATGTGAGAGAGAGACAGATAAGAGAGCAAGTCAGACAAGAGAGCAAGCGAGCGAGCAAGACATGCGAGCGAGCCAAATAAGAGAGCGAGCCAGACAAGAGAGCAAGCGAGCGAGCCAGATATGAGAGCAAGCGAGCAAGCCAGATGTGAGAGAGAGCGAGGCAGATAAGAGAGCGAGCCAGACAATTAAGCAAGCGAGCGAGCCAGATATGAGAGCAAGCGAGCGATCCAGATATGAGAGCGAGCCAGACATGAGAGCGAGCGAGCCAGATATGAGAGCAAGCGAGCGAGCCAGATATGAGAGCAAGCGAGCCAGCCAGATATGAGAGCGAGCGAGCCAGATAAGAGTGAGCAAGACAAGAGAGCAAGCGAGCTAGCCAGATATGAGAGCGAGCCAGACAAGAGAGCAAGCGAGCGAGCCAGATATGAAAGCAAGCGGGCGAGCCAGATATGAGAGAAAGCGAGCCAGCCAGAAATGAGAGCAAGCGAGCCAGCCAGATATGAGAGCGAGCGAGCCAGATAAGGGAGCGAGCAAAACAAGAGAGCAAGCAAACTAGCCAGATATGAGAGCAAGCGAGCGAGCCAGATTTGAGCGCGAGCGAGCCAGATAAGCGAGCGAGCCAGATAAGAGAGCGAGCCAGACAAGAGAGCAAGCCAGATATGAGAGCAAGCGAGCGAGCCGGATATGAGAGCGAGCGAGCAAGCCAGATATGAGAGCAAGCGAGCGAGCCAGATTTGAGAGCGAGCGAGCCAGATTTGAGAGCGAGTGAGCCAGATATGTGAGCGATCCATAAAAGTGAGCGAGACAGACAAGAGAGAAAGCGAGCGAGCCAGATATGAGAGCAAGCTAGCAAGCCAGATATGAGAGCGAGCCAGATAAGAGAGCGAGCCAGACAAGAGAGCAAGCGAGCGAGCCAGATATGAGAGCAAGCGAGCCAGATATGTGAGCGAGCCAGATAAGAGAGCGAGCCAGACAAGAGAGCAAGCGAGCGAGCCAGATATGAAAGCAAGCAAGCCAGCCAGATGTGAGAGCGAGCGAGCAAGATATGCGAGCGAGCCAGATAAGAGAGCAAGCCAGACAAGAGAGCAAGCGAGCGAGCCACATATGCTAGCAAGCAAGCCAGATAAGAGAGCGAGCCAGACAAGAGAGCAAGCGAGCGAGCCAGATATGAGAGCAAGCGAACGAGCCAGTTGTGAGAGCGAGACCTGTAAGAGAGCAAGCCAGACAAGAGAGCAAGCGAGCGAGCCAGATATGCTAATGAGCAAGCCAGATAAGAGAGCGAGCCAGACAAGAGAGCAAGCGAGCGAGCCAGATATGAGAGCAAGCGAGCGAGCCAGATGTGAGAGCGAGCGAGCAAGATATGCGAGCGAGCCAGATAAGAGAGCGAGCCAGACAAGAGAGCAGCGAGTGAGCCAGATATGAGAGCAAGCGAGCAAGCCAGATGTGAGAGAGAGCGAGGCAGATTAGAGCGAGCCAGACAATTAAGCAAGCGAGCGAGCCAGATAAGAGAGCGAGCCAGACAAGAGAGCAAGCGAGCAAGCCAGATAAGAGAGCGAGCCAGACAAGAGAACAAGCGAGCAAGCCAGATAAGAGAGCAAGCCAGACAAGAGAGCAAGCGATCGAGCCAGATATGCTAGCGAGCAAGCCAGATAAGAGAGCAAGCGAGCTAGATGAGAGCAAGCGAGCGAGCCAGATGTGAGAGAGAGACAGATAAGAGAGCAAGTCAGACAAGAGAGCAAGCGAGCGAGCAAGATATGCGAGCGAGCCAGACAAGAGAGCAGCGAGCGAGCCAGATATGAGAGCAAGCGAGCAAGCCAGATGTGAGAGAGAGCGAGGCAGATAAGAGAGCGAGCCAGACAATTAAGCAAGCGAGCGAGCCAGATATGAGAGCAAGCGAGCGATCCAGATATGAGAGCGAGCCAGACATGAGAGCGAGCGAGCCAGATATGAGAGCAAGCGAGCGAGCCAGATGTGAGAGAGAGACAGATAAGAGAGCAAGTCAGACAAGAGAGCAAGCGAGCGAGCAAGATATGCGAGCGATCCAGATATGAGAGCGAGCCAGATATGAGAGCAAGCGAGCGAGCCAGATATGAGAGCAAGCGAGCAAGCCAGATGTGAGAGAGAGCGAGGCAGATAAGAGAGCGAGCCAGACAATTAAGCAAGCGAGCGAGCCAGACAAGAGAGCAAGAGAGCGAGCCAGATATGAGAGCAAGCGAGCGAGCCAGATATGAGAGCAAGCAAGCCAGCCAGATGTGAGAGCGAGCGAGCCAGATATGCGAGCGAGCCAGATAAGAGAGGGAGCCAGACAAGAGAGCAAGCGAGCGAGCCAGATATGAGAGCAAGCGAGCAAGCCAGATATGAGAGCGAGCCAGACAAGAGAGCAGCGAGCGAGCCAGATATGAGAGCAAGCGAGCAAGCCAGATGTGAGAGAGAGAGCGAGACAGATAAGAGAGCGAGTCAGACAATTAAGCAAGCGAGCGAGCCAGATATGAGAGCAAGCGAGCGATCCAGATATGAAAGCGAGCCAGATATGAGAGCAAGCGAGCGAGCCAGATATGAGAGCAAGCGAGCAAGCCAGATATGAGAGCGAGCGAGCCAGATAAGAGAGCGAGCAAGACAAGAGAGCAAGCGAGCTAGCCATATATGAGTGCGAGCCAGACAAGAGAGCAAGCGAGCGAGCCAGATATGAGAGCAAGCGAGCGAGCCAGATATGAGAGCAAGCGAGCGAGCCAGAAATGAGAGCAAGCGAGCCAGCCAGAAATGAGAGCAAGCGAGCCAGCCAGATGTGAGAGCGAGCTAGCCAGATATGCGAGCGAGCCAGATAAGAGAGGGAGCCAGACAAGAGAGCAAGCGAACTAGCCAGATATGAGAGCAAGCGAGCGAGCCAGATTTGAGAGCGAGCGAATCAGATATGCGAGCGAGCCAGATAAGAGAGCGAGCCAGACAAGAGAGCAAGCGAGCGAGCCAGATATGAGAGCAAGCGAGCGAGCCGGATATGAGAGCAAGCGAGCAAGCCATATATGAGAACAAGCAAGCGAGCCAGATTTGAGAGCGAGCGAGCCAGATATGCGAGCGAGCCATAAAAGAGAGCGAGACAGACAAGAGAGCAAGCGAGCGAGCCAGAAATGAGAGCAAGCTAGCAAGCATGATATGAGAGCGAGCCAGATGAGAGAGCGAGCCAGACAAGAGAGCAAGCGAGCGAGCCAGATATGAAAGCAAGCGAGCCAGCTAGATGTGAGAGCAAGCGAGCCAGATATGCGAGCGAGCCAGATAAGAGAGCGAACCAGATGTGAGAGCGAGCGAGCGAGCCAGATATGAGAGCAAGCGAGCGAGCCAGATATGAAAGCAAGCAAGCCAGCCAGATGTGAGAGCGAGCGAGCAAGATATGCGAGCGAGCCAGATAAGAGAGCAAGCCAGACAAGAGAGCAAGCGAGCGAGCCAGATATGAGAGCAAGCCAGCAAGCCAGATATGAGAGCGAGCCAGATAAGAGGACGAACCAGACAAGAGAGCAAGCGAGAAAGCCAGATATGAGAGTGAGCGAGCCAAACATGAGAGCAAGCGAGCGAGCCAGATAAGAGAGCCAGCGAGCCAGATAAGAGAGCAAGCCAGACAAGATAGCAAGCCAGCGAGCCAGATATGCTAGCGAGCAAGCCAGATAAGAGAGTGAGCCAGACAAGAGAGCAAGCGAGCGAGCCAGATATGAAAGCAAGCGAGCCAGCTAGATGTGAGAGCAAGCGAGCCAGATATGCGAGCGAGCCAGATAAGAGAGCGAACCAGATGTGAGAGCGAGCGAGCGAGCCAGATATGAGAGCAAGCGAGCGAGCCAGATATGAAAGCAAGCAAGCCAGCCAGATGTGAGAGCGAGCGAGCAAGATATGCGAGCGAGCCAGAAAAGAGAGCGAGCCAGACAAGAGAGCAAGCGAGCGAGCCAGATATGAGAGCAAGCGAGCAAGCCAGATATGAGAGCGAGCCAGATAAGAGAGCGAACCAGACAAGAGAGCAAGGGAGAAAGCCAGATATGAGAGTGAGCGAGCCAGACATGAGAGCAAGCGAGCGAGCCAGATAAGAGAGCCAGCGAGCCAGATAAGAGAGCAAGCCAGACAAGAGAGCAAGCGAGCGAGCCAGATATGCTAGCGAGCAAGCCAGATAAGAGAGCGAGCCAGACAAGAGAGCAAGCGAGCGAGCCAGATATGAGAGCAAGCGAGCGAGCCAGATGTGAGAGCGAGACAGATAAGAGAGCAAGCCAGACAAGAGAGTAAGCGAGCGAGCCAGATATGCTAGCGAGCAAGCCAGATAAGAGAGCGAGCCAGACAAGAGAGCAAGCGAGCGAGCCAGATATAAGAGCAAGCGAGCGAGCCAGATGTGAGAGTGAGCGAGCAAGATATGTGAGCGAGCCAGATAAGAGAGCGAGCCAGACAAGAGAGCAGCGAGCGAGCCAGATATGAGAGCAAGCGAGCAAGCCAGATGTGAGAGAGAGCGAGGCAGATAAGAGAGCGAGACAGACAATTAAGCAAGCGAGCGAGCCAGATATGAGAGCAAGCGAGCGATCCAGATATGAGAGCGAGCCAGACATGAGAGCGAGCAAGCCAGACATGAGAGCGAGCCAGATATGAGAGCAAGCGAGCGAGCCAGATATGAGAGCAAGCAAGCCAGCCAGATATGAGAGCGAGCGAGCCAGATAAGAGAGCGAGCAAGACAAGAGAGCAAGCGAGCTAGCCAGATATGAGAGCAAGCAAGCGAGCCAGATTTGAGAGCAAGCGAGCGAGCCAGATATGAGAGCAAGCGAGCAAGCCAGATATGAGAGCGAGCGAGCCAGATATGCGAGTGAGCCAGATAAGAGAGCGAGCCAGACAAGAGAGCAAGTGAGCGAGCCAGATATGAGAGCAAGCGAGCAAGCCAGATATGAGAGCGAGCCAGATTAGAGAGCAAACCAGACAAGAGAGCAAGCGAGAAAGCCAGATATGAGAGCGAGCGAGCCAGACATGAGAGCAATCGAGCGAGCCAGATATGAGAGCGAGCGAGCCAGACATGAGATCAAGCGAGCGAGCCAGATATGAGAGCAAGCGAGCCAGATAAGAGAGCAAGCCAGACAAGAGAGCAAGCGAGCGAGCCAGATATGCTAGCGAGCAAGCCAGATAAGAGAGTGAGCCAGACAAGAGAGCAAGCGAGCGAGCCAGATATGAGAGCAAGCGAGCAAGCCAGATGTGAGAGCGAGACAGATAAGAGAGCAAGTCAGACAATAGAGCAAGTGAGCGAGCCAGATATGCTAGTGAGCAAGCCAGATAAGAGAGCGAGCCAGACAAGAGAGCAAGCGAGCGAGCCAAATATGAGAGCAAGCGAGCGAGCCAGATATGAGAGCGAGCGAGCCAGATAAGAGAGGAAGCCAGACAAGAGAGCAAGCGAGCGAGCCAGATATGCTAGCAAGCAAGCCAGATAAGGGAGCGAGCCAGACAAGAGAGCAAGCGAGCGAGCCACATATGAGAGCAAGCGAGCAAGCCAGATGTGAGAGCGAGACAAATAAGAGAGCAAGTCAGACAAGAGCAAGCGAGCGAGCCAGATATGCTAGCGAGCAAGCCAGATAAGAGAGCGAGCCAGACAAGAGAGCAAGCGAGCGAGCCAGATATGAGAGCAAGCGAGCGAGCCAGATGTGAGAGCGAGCGAGCAAGATATGCGAGCGAGCCAGATAAGAGAGTGAGCCAGACAAGAGAGCAGCGAGTGAGCCAGATATGAGAGCAAGCGAGCAAGCCAGATGTGAGAGAGAGCGAGGCAGATAAGAGCGAGCCAGACAATTAAGCAAGCGAGCGAGCCAGATAAGAGAGCGAGCCAGACAAGAGAGCAAGCGAGCAAGCCAGATAAGAGAGCGAGCCAGACAAGAGAGCAAGCGAGCAAGCCAGATAAGAGAGCAAGCCAGACAAGAGAGCAAGCGATCGAGCCAGATATGCTAGCGAGCAAGCCAGATAAGAGAGCAAGCGAGCTAGATGAGAGCAAGCGAGCGAGCCAGATGTGAGAGAGAGACAGATAAGAGAGCAAGTCAGACAAGAGAGCAAGCGAGCGAGCAAGATATGCGAGCGAGCCAGACAAGAGAGCAGCGAGCGAGCCAGATATGAGAGCAAGCGAGCAAGCCAGATGTGAGAGAGAGCGAGGCAGATAAGAGAGCGAGCCAGACAATTAAGCAAGCGAGCGAGCCAGATATGAGAGCAAGCGAGCGATCCAGATATGAGAGCGAGCCAGACATGAGAGGGAGCGAGCCAGATATGAGAGCAAGCGAGCGAGCCAGATGTGAGAGAGAGACAGATAAGAGAGCAAGTCAGACAAGAGAGCAAGCGAGCGAGCAAGATATGCGAGCGAGCCAGATAAGAGAGCGAGCCAGACAAGAGAGCAGCGAGCGAGCCAGATATGAGAGCAAGCGAGCAAGCCAGATGTGAGAGAGAGCAAGGCAGATAAGAGAGCGAGCCAGACAATTAAGCAAGCAAGCGAGCCAGACAAGAGAGCAAGAGAGCGAGCCAGATATGAGAGCAAGCGAGCGAGCCAGATATGAGAGCAAGCAAGCCAGCCAGATGTGAGAGCGAGCGAGCCAGATATGCGAGCGAGCCAGATAAGGGAGGGAGCCAGACAAGAGAGCAAGCGAGCGAGCCAGATATGAGAGCAAGCGAGCAAGCCAGATATGAGAGCGAGCCAGACAAGAGAGCAGCGAGCGAGCCAGATATGAGAGCAAGCGAGCAAGCCAGATGTGAGAGAGAGCGAGACAGATAAGAGAGCGAGTCAGACAATTAAGCAAGCGAGCGAGCCAGATATGAGAGCAAGCGAGCGATCCAGAAATGAGAGCGAGCCAGATATGAGAGCAAGCGAGCGAGCCAGATATGAGAGCAAGCGAGCAAGCCAGATGTGAGAGAGAGCGAGGCAGATAAGAGAGCGAGCCAGACAATTAAGCAAGCGAGCGAGCCAGACAAGAGAGCAAGAGAGCGAGCCAGATATGAGAGCAAGCGAGCGAGCCAGATATGAGAGCAAGCAAGCCAGCCAGATGTGAGAGTGAGCGAGCCAGATATGCGAGCGAGCCAGATAAGAGAGGGAGCCAGACAAGAGAGCAAGCGAGCGAGCCAGATATGAGAGCAAGCGAGCAAGCCAGATATGAGAGCGAGCCAGACAAGAGAGCAGCGAGCGAGCCAGATATGAGAGCAAGCGAGCAAGCCAGATGTGAGAGAGAGAGAGAGACAGATAAGAGAGCGAGTCAGACAATTAAGCAAGCGAGCGAGCCAGATATGAGAGCAAGCGAGCGATCCAGATATGAAAGCGAGCCAGATATGAGAGCAAGCGAGCGAGCCAGATATGAGAGCAAGCGAGCAAGCCAGATATGAGAGCGAGCGAGCCAGATAAGAGAGCGAGCAAGACAAGAGAGCAAGCGAGCTAGCCATATATGAGTGCGAGCCAGACAAGAGAGCAAGCGAGCGAGCCAGATATGAGAGCAAGCGAGCGAGCCAGATATGAGAGCAAGCGAGCGAGCCAGAAATGAGAGCAAGCGAGCCAGCCAGAAATGAGAGCAAGCGAGCCAGCCAGATGTGAGAGCGAGCTAGCCAGATATGCGAGCGAGCCAGATAAGAGAGGGAGCCAGACAAGAGAGCAAGCGAACTAGCCAGATATGAGAGCAAGCGAGCGAGCCAGATTTGAGAGCGAGCGAATCAGATATGCGAGCGAGCCAGATAAGAGAGCGAGCCAGACAAGAGAGCAAGCGAGCGAGCCAGATATGAGAGCAAGCGAGCGAGCCGGATATGAGAGCAAGCGAGCAAGCCATATATGAGAACAAGCAAGCGAGCCAGATTTGAGAGCGAGCGAGCCAGATATGCGAGCGAGCCATAAAAGAGAGCGAGACAGACAAGAGAGCAAGCGAGCGAGCCAGAAATGAGAGCAAGCTAGCAAGCATGATATGAGAGCGAGCCAGATGAGAGAGCGAGCCAGACAAGAGAGCAAGCGAGCGAGCCAGATATGAAAGCAAGCGAGCCAGCTAGATGTGAGAGCAAGCGAGCCAGATATGCGAGCGAGCCAGATAAGAGAGCGAACCAGATGTGAGAGCGAGCGAGCGAGCCAGATATGAGAGCAAGCGAGCGAGCCAGATATGAGAGCAAGCGAGCGATCCAGATATGAAAGCGAGCCAGATATGAGAGCAAGCGAGCGAGCCAGATATGAGAGCAAGCGAGCAAGCCAGATATGAGAGCGAGCGAGCCAGATAAGAGAGCGAGCAAGACAAGAGAGCAAGCGAGCTAGCCATATATGAGTGCGAGCCAGACAAGAGAGCAAGCGAGCGAGCCAGATATGAGAGCAAGCGAGCGAGCCAGATATGAGAGCAAGCGAGCGAGCCAGAAATGAGAGCAAGCGAGCCAGCCAGAAATGAGAGCAAGCGAGCCAGCCAGATGTGAGAGCGAGCTAGCCAGATATGCGAGCGAGCCAGATAAGAGAGGGAGCCAGACAAGAGAGCAAGCGAACTAGCCAGATATGAGAGCAAGCGAGCGAGCCAGATTTGAGAGCGAGCGAATCAGATATGCGAGCGAGCCAGATAAGAGAGCGAGCCAGACAAGAGAGCAAGCGAGCGAGCCAGATATGAGAGCAAGCGAGCGAGCCGGATATGAGAGCAAGCGAGCAAGCCATATATGAGAACAAGCAAGCGAGCCAGATTTGAGAGCGAGCGAGCCAGATATGCGAGCGAGCCATAAAAGAGAGCGAGACAGACAAGAGAGCAAGCGAGCGAGCCAGAAATGAGAGCAAGCTAGCAAGCATGATATGAGAGCGAGCCAGATGAGAGAGCGAGCCAGACAAGAGAGCAAGCGAGCGAGCCAGATATGAAAGCAAGCGAGCCAGCTAGATGTGAGAGCAAGCGAGCCAGATATGCGAGCGAGCCAGATAAGAGAGCGAACCAGATGTGAGAGCGAGCGAGCGAGCCAGATATGAGAGCAAGCGAGCGAGCCAGATATGAAAGCAAGCAAGCCAGCCAGATGTGAGAGCGAGCGAGCAAGATATGCGAGCGAGCCAGATAAGAGAGCAAGCCAGACAAGAGAGCAAGCGAGCGAGCCAGATATGAGAGCAAGCCAGCAAGCCAGATATGAGAGCGAGCCAGATAAGAGGACGAACCAGACAAGAGAGCAAGCGAGAAAGCCAGATATGAGAGTGAGCGAGCCAAACATGAGAGCAAGCGAGCGAGCCAGATAAGAGAGCCAGCGAGCCAGATAAGAGAGCAAGCCAGACAAGAGAGCAAGCCAGCGAGCCAGATATGCTAGCGAGCAAGCCAGATAAGAGAGTGAGCCAGACAAGAGAGCAAGCGAGCGAGCCAGATATGAAAACAAGCGAGCCAGCTAGATGTGAGAGCAAGCGAGCCAGATATGCGAGCGAGCCAGATAAGAGAGCGAACCAGATGTGAGAGCGAGCGAGCGAGCCAGATATGAGAGCAAGCGAGCGAGCCAGATATGAAAGCAAGCAAGCCAGCCAGATGTGAGAGCGAGCGAGCAAGATATGCGAGCGAGCCAGAAAAGAGAGCGAGCCAGACAAGAGAGCAAGCGAGCGAGCCAGATATGAGAGCAAGCGAGCAAGCCAGATATGAGAGCGAGCCAGATAAGAGAGCGAACCAGACAAGAGAGCAAGGGAGAAAGCCAGATATGAGAGTGAGCGAGCCAGACATGAGAGCAAGCGAGCGAGCCAGATAAGAGAGCCAGCGAGCCAGATAAGAGAGCAAGCCAGACAAGAGAGCAAGCGAGCGAGCCAGATATGCTAGCGAGCAAGCCAGATAAGAGAGCGAGCCAGACAAGAGAGCAAGCGAGCGAGCCAGATATAAGAGCAAGCGAGCGAGCCAGATGTGAGAGTGAGCGAGCAAGATATGTGAGCGAGCCAGATAAGAGAGCGAGCCAGACAAGAGAGCAGCGAGCGAGCCAGATATGAGAGCAAGCGAGCAAGCCAGATGTGAGAGAGAGCGAGGCAGATAAGAGAGCGAGACAGACAATTAAGCAAGCGAGCGAGCCAGATATGAGAGCAAGCGAGCGAGCCAGACATGAGAGCGAGCCAGACATGAGAGCGAGCAAGCCAGACATGAGAGCGAGCCAGATATGAGAGCAAGCGAGCGAGCCAGATATGAGAGCAAGCAAGCCAGCCAGATATGAGAGCGAGCGAGCCAGATAAGAGAGCGAGCAAGACAAGAGAGCAAGCGAGCGAGCCAGATATGAGAGCAAGCGAGCAAGCCAGATATGAGAGCGAGCCAGACAAGAGAGCATCGAGCGAGCCAGATATGAGAGCAAGCGAGCAAGCCAGATGTGAGAGAGAGCGAGACAGATAAGAGAGCGAGTCAGACAATTAAGCAAGCGAGCGAGCTAGACAAGAGAGCAAGAGAGCGAGCCAGATATGAGAGCAAGAGAGCGAGCCAGATATGAGAGCAAGCAAGCCAGCCAGATGTGAGAGCGAGCGAGCCAGATATGCGAGCGAGCCAGATAAGAGAGGGAGCCAGACAAGAGAGCAAGCGAGCGAGCCAGACAAGAGAGCAGCGAGCGAGCCAGATATGAGAGCAAGCGAGCAAGCCAGATGTGAGAGAGAGCGAGACAGATAAGAGAGCGAGTCAGACAATTAAGCAAGCGAGCGAGCCAGATATGAGAGCAAGCGAGCGATCCAGATATGAGAGCGAGCCAGATATGAGAGCAAGCGAGCGAGCCAGATATGAGAGCAAGCGAGCCAGCCAGATATGAGAGCGAGCGAGCCAGATAAGAGAGCGAGCAAGACAAGAGAGCAAGCGAGCTAGCCATATATGAGAGCGAGCCAGACAGGAGAGCAAGCGAGCGAGCCAGATATGAGAGCAAGCGAGCGAGCCAGATATGAGAGCAAGCGAGCGAGCCAGAAATGAGAGCAAGCGAGCCAGCCAGAAATGAGAGCAAGCGAGCCAGCCAGATGTGAGAGCGAGCTAGCCAGATATGCGAGCGAGCCAGATAAGAGAGGGAGCCAGACAAGAGAGCAAACGAGCGAGCCAGATATGAGAGCGAGCGAGCCAGACATGAGAGGAAGCGAGCGAGCCAGATATGAGAGCGAGCGAGCCAGATAAGAGAGCAAGCCAGACAAGAGAGCAAGCGTGCGAGCCAGATATTCTAGCGAGCAAGCCAGATAAGATAACGAGCCAGACAAAAGAGCAAGCGAGCGAACCAGATATGAGAGCAAGTGAGCCAGCCAGATATGAGAGTAAGCGAGCCAGCCAGATATGAGAGCGAGCGAGCCAGATAAGAGAGCGAGCAAGACAAGAGAGCAAGCGAGCGAGCCAGATATGAGAGCAAGCGAGCCAGCCAGATATGAGAGCGAGCGAGCCAGATAAGAGAGCGAGCAAGACAAGAGAGCAAGCGAACTAGCCAGATATGAGAGCAAGCGAGCGAGCCAGATTTGAGAGCGAGCGAATCAGATATGCGAGCGAGCCAGATAAGAGAGCGAGCCAGACAAGAGAGCAAGCGAGCGAGCCAGATATGAGAGCAAGCGAGCGAGCCGGATATGAGAGCAAGCGAGCAAGCCATATATGAGAACAAGCAAGCGAGCCAGATTTGAGAGCGAGCGAGCCAGATATGCGAGCGAGCCATAAAAGAGAGCGAGACAGACAAGAGAGCAAGCGAGCGAGCCAGAAATGAGAGCAAGCTAGCAAGCATGATATGAGAGCGAGCCAGATGAGAGAGCGAGCCAGACAAGAGAGCAAGCGAGCGAGCCAGATATGAAAGCAAGCGAGCCAGCTAGATGTGAGAGCAAGCGAGCCAGATATGCGAGCGAGCCAGATAAGAGAGCGAACCAGATGTGAGAGCGAGCGAGCCAGATATGAGAGCAAGCGAGCGAGCCAGATATGAAAGCAAGCAAGCCAGCCAGATGTGAGAGCGAGCGAGCAAGATATGCGAGCGAGCCAGATAAGAGAGCAAGCCAGACAAGAGAGCAAGCGAGCGAGCCAGATATGAGAGCAAGCCAGCAAGCCAGATATGAGAGCGAGCCAGATAAGAGAGCGAACCAGACAAGAGAGCAAGCGAGAAAGCCAGATATGAGAGTGAGCGAGCCAGACATGAGAGCAAGCGAGCGAGCCAGATAAGAGAGCCAGCGAGCCAGATAAGAGAGCAAGGCAGACAAGAGAGCAAGCCAGCGAGCCAGATATGCTAGCGAGCAAGCCAGATAAGAGAGTGAGCCAGACAAGAGAGCAAGCGAGCGAGCCAGATATGAAAGCAAGCGAGCCAGCTAGATGTGAGAGCAAGCGAGCCAGATATGCGAGCGAGCCAGATAAGAGAGCGAACCAGATGTGAGAGCGAGCGAGCCAGATATGAGAGCAAGCGAGCGAGCCAGATATGAAAGCAAGCAAGCCAGCCAGATGTGAGAGCGAGCAAGATATGCGAGCGAGCCAGATAAGAGAGCGAGCCAGACAAGAGAGCAAGCGAGCGAGCCAGATATGAGAGCAAGTGAGCAAGCCAGATATGAGAGCGAGCCAGATAAGAGAGCGAACCAGACAAGAGAGCAAGCGAGAAAGCCAGATATGAGAGTGAGCGAGCCAGACATGAGAGCAAGCGAGCGAGCCAGATAAGAGAGCCAGCGAGCCAGATAAGAGAGCAAGCCAGACAAGAGAGCAAGCGAGCGAGCCAGATATGCTAGCGAGCAAGCCAGATAAGAGAGCGAGCCAGACAAGAGAGCAAGCGAGCGAGCCAGATGTGAGAGCGAGACAGATAAGAGAGCAAGCCAGACAAGAGAGTAAGCGAGCGAGCCAGATATGCTAGCGAGCAAGCCAGATAAGAGAGCGAGCCAGACAAGAGAGCAAGCGAGCGAGCCAGATATAAGAGCAAGCGAGCGAGCCAGATGTGAGAGTGAGCGAGCAAGATATGTGAGCGAGCCAGATAAGAGAGCGAGCCAGACAAGAGAGAAGCGAGCGAGCCAGATATGAGAGCAAGCGAGCAAGCCAGATGTGAGAGAGAGCGAGGCAGATAAGAGAGCGAGACAGACAATTAAGCAAGCGAGCGAGCCAGATATGAGAGAAAGCAAGCGATCCAGATATGAGAGCGAGCCAGACATGAGAGCGAGCAAGCCAGACATGAGAGCGAGCCAGATATGAGAGCAAGCGAGCGAGCCAGATATGAGAGCAAGCAAGCCAGCCAGATATGAGTGCGAGCGAGCCAGATAAGAGAGCGAGCAAGACAAGAGAGCAAGCGAGCTAGCCAGATATGAGAGCAAGCAAGCGAGCCAGATTTGAGAGCAAGCGAGCGAGCCAGATATGAGAGCAAGCGAGCAAGCCAGATATGAGAGCGAGCGAGCCAGATATGCGAGTGAGCCAGATAAGAGAGCGAGCCAGACAAGAGAGCAAGTGAGCGAGCCAGATATGAGAGCAAGCGAGCAAGCCAGATATGAGAGCGAGGCAGATTAGAGAGCAAACCAGACAAGAGAGCAAGCGAGAAAGCCAGATATGAGAGCGAGCGAGCCAGACATGAGAGCAATCGAGCGAGCCAGATATGAGAGCGAGCCAGCCAGACATGAGATCAAGCGAGCGAGCCAGATATGAGAGCAAGCGAGCCAGATAAGAGAGCAAGCCAGACAAGAGAGCAAGCGAGCGAGCCAGATATGCTAGTGAGCAAGCCAGATAAGAGAGCGAGCCAGTCAAGAGAGCAAGCGAGCGAGCCAGATATGAGAGCAAGCGAGCAAGCCAGATGTGAGAGCGAGACAGATAAGAGAGCAAGTCAGACAAGAGAGCAAGTGAGCAAGCCAGATATGCTAGTGAGCAAGCCAGATAAGAGAGCGAGCCAGACAAGAGAGCAAGCGAGCGAGCCAGATATGAGAGCAAGCGAGCAAGCCAGATATGAGAGCGAGCCAGATAAGAGAGCGAACCAGACAAGAGAGCAAGCGAGAAAGTCAGATATGAGAGCGAGCGAGCCAGACATGAGAGCAAGCGAGCGAGCCAGATATGAGAGCGAGCGAGCCAGATAAGAGAGGAAGCCAGACAAGAGAGCAAGTGAGCGAGCCAGATATGCTAAAGAGCAAGCCAGATAAGAGAGCGAGCCAGACAAGAGAGCAAGCGAGCGAGCCAGATATGAGAGCAAGCGAGCAAGCCAGATGGGAGAGCGAGACAAATAAGAGAGCAAGTCAGACAAGAGCAAGCGAGCGAGCCAGATATGCTAGCGAGCAAGCCAGATAAGAGAGCGAGCCAGACAAGAGAGCAAGCGAGCGAGCCAGATATGAGAGCAAGCGAGCAAGCCAGATATGAGCGCGAGCCAGATAAGAGAGCGAACCAGACAAGAGAGCAAGCGAGAAAGTCAGATAAGAGAGCGAGCGAGCCAGACATGAGAGCAAGCGAGCGAGCCAGATATGAGAGCGAGCGAGCCAGATAAGAGAGGAAGCCAGACAAGAGAGCAAGCGAGCGAGCCAGATATGCTAGCGAGCAAGCCAGATAAGAGAGCGAGCCAGACAAGAGAGCAAGCGAGCGAGCCAGATATGAGAGCAAGCGAGCAAGCCAGATGTGAGAGCGAGACAGAGAAGAGAGCAAGCCAGACAAGAGAGGAAGCGAGCGAGCCAGATATGCTAGCGAGCAAGCCAGATAAGAGAGCTAGCCAGACAAGAGAGCAAGCGAGCGAGCCAGATATGAGAGCAAGCGAGTAAGCCAGATATGAGAGTTAGCCACATAAGAGAGCGAACCAGACAAGAGAGCAAGTGAGAAAGTCAGATATGAGAGCGAGCGAGCCAGACATGAGAGCAAGCGAGCGAGCCAGATATGAGAGCAAGCGAGCCAGATAAGAGAGCAAGCCAGACAAGAGAGCAAGCGAGCGAGCCAGATATGCTAGCGAGCAAGCCAGATAAGAGAGCAAGCGAGCTAGATATGAGAGCAAGCGAGCGAGCCAGATGTGAGAGCGAGACAGATAAGAGAGCAAGCGAGCGAGCAAGATATGCGAGCGAGCCAGATAAGAGAGCGAGCCAGACAAGAGAGCAGCAAGCGAGCCAGGCCTGATATGAGAGCAAGCGAGCAAGCCAGATGTGAGAGAGAGCGAGGCAGATAAGAGAGCGAGCCAGACAATTAAGCAAGCGAGCGAGCCAGATATGAGAGCAAGCGAGCGATCCAGATATGAGAGCGAGCCAGACATGAGAGCGAGCGAGCCAGATATGAGAGCAAGCGAGCGAGCCAGATATGAGAGCAAGCGAGCCAGCCAGATATGAGAGCGAGCGAGCCAGATAAGAGTGAGCAAGACAAGAGAGCAAGCGAGCTAGCCAGATATGATAGCGAGCCAGACAAGAGAGCAAGCGAGCGAGCCAGATATGAGAGCAAGCGAGCGAGCCAGAAATGAGAGCAAGCGAGCCAGCCAGAAATGAGAGCAAGTGAGCCAGCCAGATGTGAGAGCGAGCGAGCCAGATATGCGAGCGAGCCAGATAAGAGAGCGAGCCAGACAAGAGAGCAAGCGAGAAAGCCAGGTATGAGAGCAAGCGAGCCAGACATGAGAGCAAGCGAGCGAGCCAGATATGAGACTGAGCGAGCCAGATAAGAGAGCAAGCCAGACAAGAGAGCAAGCGTGCGAGCCAGATATGCTAGCGAGCAAGCCAGATAAGAGAGCGAGCCAGACAAGAGAGCAAGCGAGCGAGCCAGATATGAGAGTAAGCGAGCCAGCCAGATATGAGAGCGAGCGAGCCAGATAAGAGAGCGAGCAAGACAAGAGAGCGAGCGAACTAGCCAGATATGAGAGCAAGCGAGCGAGCCAGATTTGAGAGCGAGCGAGCCAGATAAGAGAGTGAGCCAGACAAGAGAGCAAGCGAGCGAGCCAGATATGAGAGCAAGCGAGCGAGCCGGATATGAGAGCAAGCGAGCAAGCCAGATATGAGAGCAAGCGAGCGAGCCAGATTTGAGAGCGAGCGAGCCAGATTTGAGAGCGAGCGAGCAAGATATGTGAGCGAGCCATAAAAGAGAGCGAGGCAGACAAGAGAGAAAGCGAGCGAGCCAGCTATGAGAGCAAGCTAGCAAGCCAGATATGAGAGCGAGCCAGATAAGAGAGCGAGCCAGACAAGAGAGCAAGCGAGCGAGCCAGATATGAGAGCAAGCGAGCCAGCTCGATGTGAGAGCGAGCGAGCCAGATATGCAAGCGAGCCAGATAAGAGAGCGAGCCAGACAAGAGAGCAAGCGAGCGAGCCAGATATGAGAGCAAGTGAGCGAGCCAGATATGAGAGCAAGCAAGCCATCCAGATGTGAGAGCGAGCGAGCCAGATATGCGAGCGAGCCAAATAACAGTGCGAGCCAGACAAGAGAGCAAGCGAGCCAGATATGAGAGCAAGCGAGCAAGCCAGATATGAGAGCGAGCCAGAAAAGAGAGCAGCGAGCGAGCCAGATATGAGAGCAAGCGAGCAAGCCAGATGTGAGAGAGAGCGAGGCAGATAAGAGAGCGAGCCAGACAATTAAGCAAGCGAGCGAGCCAGATATGAGAGCAAGCGAGCGATCCAGATATGAGAGCGAGCCAGACATGAGAGCAAGCGAGCGAGCCAGATATGAGAGCAAGCGAGCGAGCCAGATATGAGAGCAAGCGAGCCAGCCAGATATGAGAGCGAGCGAGCCAGATAAGAGAGCGAGCAAGACAAGAGAGCAAGCGAGCTAGCCAGATATGAGAGCGAGCCAGACAAGAGAGCAAGCGAGCGTGCCAGATATGAGAGCAAGCGAGCGAGCCAGATATGAGAGCAAGCGAGCGAGCCAGAAATGAGAGCAAGCGAGCCAGCCAGAAATGAGAGCAAGCGAGCCAGCCAGATGTGAGAGCGAGCCAGCCAGATATGCGAGCGAGCCAGATAAGACAGCGAGCCAGACAAGAGAGCAAGCGAGAAAGACAGATATGAGAGCAAGCGAGCCAGACATGAGAGCAAGCGAGCGAGCCAGATATGAGAGCGAGCGAGCCAGATAAGAGAGCAAGCCAGACAAGAGAGCAAGCGCGCGAGCCAGATATTCTAGCGAGCAAGCCAGATAAGAGAGCGAGCCAGACAAGAGAGCAAGCGAGCGAGCCAGATAGGAGAGCAAGCGAGCCAGCCAGATATGAGAGCGGGCGAGCCAGATAAGAGAGCGAGCAAGACAAGAGAGCAAGCGAGCGAGCCAGATATGAGAGCGAGCGAGCCAGATATGAGAGCAAGCGAGCCAGCCAGATGTGAGAGCGAGCGAGCCAGATATGCGAGCGAGCCAGACAAGAAAGCAAGCGAACGAGCCAGATATGAGAGCAAGCGAGCAAGCCAGATATGAGAGCGAGCCAGATAAGAGAGCGAACCAGACAAGAGAGCAAGCGAGAAAGCCAGATATGAGAGCGAGCGAGCCAGACATGAGAGCAAGCGAGCGAGCCAGATATGAGAGCGAGCGAGCCAGACATGAGAGCAAGCGAGCGAGCCAGATATGAGAGCGAGCGAGCCAGATAAGAGAGGAAGCCAGACAAGAGAGCAAGCGAGCGAGCCAGATATGCTAGCGAGCAAGCCAGATAAGAGAGCGAGCCAGACAAGAGAGCAAGCGAGCGAGCCAGATATGAGAGCAAGCGAGCAAGCCAGATGTGAGAGCGAGACAAATAAGAGAGCAAGTCAGACAAGAGAGCAAGCGAGCGAGCCAGATATGAGAGCAAGCGAGCAAGCCAGATATGAGAGCGAACCAGATAAGAGAGCGAACCAGACAAGAGAGCAAGCGAGAAAGTCAGATATGAGAGCGAGCGAGCCAGACATGAGAGTAAGCGAGCGAGCCAGATATGAGAGCGAGCGAACCAGATAAGAGAGGAAGCCAGACAAGAGAGCAAGCGAGCGAGCCAGATATGCTAGCGAGCAAGCCAGATAAGAGAGCGAGCCAGACAAGAGAGCAAGCGAGCGAGCCAGATATGAGATCAAGCGAGCAAGCCAGATGTGAGAGCCAGACAGATAAGAGAGCAAGCCAGACAAGAGAGGAAGCGAGCGAGCCAGATATGCTAGCGAGCAAGCCAGATAAGAGAGCTAGCCAGACAAGAGAGCAAGCGAGCGAGCCAGATATGAGAGCAAGCGAGCGAGCCAGATGTAAGAGTGAGCGAGCAAGATGTGCGAGCGAGCAAGATAAGAGAGCGAGCCAGACAAGAGAGCAAGCGATCGAGCCAGATATGAGAGAAAGCGAGCAAGCCAGATATGAGAGTTAGCCACATAAGAGAGCGAACCAGACAAGAGAGCAAGCGAGAAAGTCAGATATGAGAGCGAGCGAGCCAGACATGAGAGCAAGCGAGCGAGCCAGATATGAGAGCGAGCGAGCCAGATAAGAGAGCAAGCCAGACAAGAGAGCAAGCGAGCGAGCCAGATATGCTAGCGAGCAAGCCAGATAAGAGAGCGAGCGAGCGAGCTAGATATGAGAGCAAGCGAGCGAGCCAGATGTGAGAGCGAGACAGATAAGAGAGCAGCGAGCGAGCCAGGCCAGATATGAGAGCAAGCGAGCAAGCCAGATGTGAGAGAGAGCGAGGCAGATAAGAGAGCGAGCCAGACAATTAAGCAAGCGAGCGAGCCAGATATGAGAGCAAGCGAGCGATCCAGATATGAGAGCGAGCCAGACATGAGAGCGAGCGAGCCAGATATGAGAGCAAGCGAGCGAGCCAGATATGAGAGCAAGCGAGCCAGCCAGATAAGAGAGCGAGCGAGCCAGATAAGAGTGAGCAAGACAAGAGAGCAAGCGAGCTAGCCAGATATGATAGCGAGCCAGACAAGAGAGCAAGCGAGCGAGCCAGATATGAGAGCAAGCGAGCGAGCCAGATATGAGAGCAAGCGAGCGAGCCAGAAATGAGAGCAAGCGAGCCAGCCAGAAATGAGAGCAAGTGAGCCAGCCAGATGTGAGAGCGAGCGAGCCAGATATGCGAGCGAGCCAGATAAGAGAGCGAGCCAGACAAGAGAGCAAGCGAGAAAGCCAGATATGAGAGCAAGCGAGCCAGACATGAGAGCAAGCGAGCGAGCCAGATATGAGACCGAGCGAGCCAGATAAGAGAGCAAGCCAGACAAGAGAGCAAGCGTGCGAGCCAGATATGCTAGCGAGCAAGCCAGATAAGAGAGCGAGCCAGACAAGAGAGCAAGCGAGCGAGCCAGATATGAGAGTAAGCGAGCCAGCCAGATATGAGAGCAAGCAAGCCAGATAAGAGAGCGAGCAAGACAAGAGAGCGAGCGAACTATCCAGATATGAGAGCAAGCGAGCGAGCCAGATTTGAGAGCGAGCGAGAAAGATATGCGAGCGAGCCAGATAAAAGAGCGAGCCAGACAAGAGAGCAAGCGAGCGAGCCAGATATGAGAGCAAGCGAGCGAGCCGGATATGAGAGCAAGCGAGCAAGCCAGACATGAGAGCAAGCGAGCGAGCCAGATTTGAGAGCGAGCGAGCCAGATTTGAGAGCGAGCGAGCCAGATATGTGAGCGAGCCATAAAAGAGAGCGAGGCAGACAAGAGAGAAAGCGAGCGAGCCAGATATGAGAGCAAGCTAGCAAGCCAGATATGAGAGCGAGCCAGATAAGAGAGCGAGCCAGACAAGAGAGCAAGCGAGCGAGCCAGATATGAGAGCAAGCGAGCCAGCTCGATGTGAGAGCGAGCGAGCCAGATATGCGAGCGAGCCAGATAAGAGAGCGAGCCAGACAAGAGAGCAAGCGAGCGAGCCAGATATGAGAGCAAGCGAGCGAGCCAGATATGAGAGCATGCAAGCCAGCCAGATGTGAGAGCGAGCGAGCCAGATATGCGAGCGAGCCAAATAAGAGAGCGAGCCAGACAAGAGAGCAAGCGAGCGAGCCAGATATGCGAGCAAGCCAGATATGAGAGCGAGCCAGACAAGAGAGCAGCGAGCGAGCCAGATATGAGAGCAAGCGAGCGATCCAGATATGAGAGCGAGCCAGACATGAGAGCAAGCGAGCGAGCCAGATATGAGAGCAAGCGAGCTAGCCAGATGTGAGAGAGAGCGAGGCAGATAAGAGAGCGAGCCAGACAATTAAGCAAGCGAGCGAGCCAGATATGAGAGCAAGCGAGCGATCCAGATATGAGAGCGAGCCAGACATGAGAGCAAGCGAGCGAGCCAGATATGAGAGCAAGCGAGCTAGCCAGATATGAGAGCAATCGAGCCAGCCAGATATGAGAGCGAGCGAGCCAGATAAGAGAGCGAGCAAGACAAGAGAGCAAGCGAGCTAGCAAGATATGAGAGCGAGCCTGACAAGAGAGCAAGCGAGCGTGCCAGATATGAGAGCAAGCGAGCGAGCCAGATATGAGAGCAAGCGAGCGAGCCAGAAATGAGAGCAAGCGAGCCAGCCAGAAATGAGAGCAAGCGAGCCAGCCAGATGTGAGAGCGAGCTAGCCAGATATGCGAGCGAGCCAGATAAGAGAGCGAGCCAGACAAGAGAGCAAGCGAGAAAAACAGATATGAGAGCAAGCGAGCCAGACATGAGAGCAAGCGAGCGAGCCAGATATGAGAGCGAGCGAGCCAGATAAGAGAGCAAGCCAGACAAGAGAGCAAGCGCGCAAGCCAAATATTCTAGCGAGCAAGCCAGATAAGAGAGCGAGCCAGACAAGAGAGCAAGCGATCGAGCCAGATATGAGAGCAAGCGAGCCAGCCAGATATGAGAGCGAGCGAGCCAGATAAGAGAGCGAGCAAGACAAGAGAGCAAGTGAGCGAGCCAGATATGAGAGCGAGCGAGCCAGATATGAGAGCAAGCGAGCCAGCCAGATGTGAGAGCGAGCGAGCCAGATATGCAAGCGAGCCAGACAAGAAAGCAAGCGAGCGAGCCAGATATGAGAGCGAGCCAGATAAGAGAGCGAACCAGACAAGAGAGCAAGAGAGAAAGCCAGATATGAGAGCGAGCGAGCCAGACATGAGAGCAAGCGAGCGAGCCAGATATGAGAGCGAGCGAGCCAGACATGAGAGCAAGCGAGCGAGCCAGATATGAGAGCGAGCGAGCCAGATAAGAGAGCAAGCCAGACAAGAGAGCAAGCGAGCGTGCCAGATATGAGAGCAAGCGAGCGAGCCAGATATGAGAGCAAGCGAGCGAGCCAGAAATGAGAGCAAGCGAGCCAGCCAGAAATGAGAGCAAGCGAGCCAGCCAGATGTGAGAGCGAGCCAGCCAGATATGCGAGCGAGCCAGATAAGACAGCAAGCCAGACAAGAGAGCAAGCGAGAAAGACAGATATGAGAGCAAGCGAGCCAGACATGAGAGCAAGCGAGCGAGCCAGATATGAGAGCGAGCGAGCCAGATAAGAGAGCAAGCCAGACAAGAGAGCAAGCGCGCGAGCCAGATATTCTAGCGAGCAAGCCAGATAAGAGAGCGAGCCAGACAAGAGAGCAAGCGAGCGAGCCAGATAGGAGAGCAAGCGAGCCAGCCAGATATGAGAGCGGGCGAGCCAGATAAGAGAGCGAGCAAGACAAGAGAGCAAGCGAGCGAGCCAGATATGAGAGCGAGCGAGCCAGATATGAGAGCAAGCGAGCCAGCCAGATGTGAGAGCGAGCGAGCCAGATATGCGAGCGAGCCAGACAAGAAAGCAAGCGAACGAGCCAGATATGAGAGCAAGCGAGCAAGCCAGATATGAGAGCGAGCCAGATAAGAGAGCGAACCAGACAAGAGAGCAAGCGAGAAAGCCAGATATGAGAGCGAGTGAGCCAGACATGAGAGCAAGCGAGCGAGCCAGATATGAGAGCGAGCGAGCCAGACATGAGAGCAAGCGAGCGAGCCAGATATGAGAGCGAGCGAGCCAGATAAGAGAGGAAGCCAGACAAGAGAGCAAGCGAGCGAGCCAGATATGCTAGCGAGCAAGCCAGATAAGAGAGCGAGCCAGACAAGAGAGCAAGAGAGCGAGCCAGATATGAGAGCAAGCGAGCAAGCCAGATGTGAGAGCGAGACAAATAAGAGAGCAAGTCAGACAAGAGAGCAAGCGAGCGAGCCAGATATGAGAGCAAGCGAGCAAGCCAGATATGAGAGCGAACCAGATAAGAGAGCGAACCAGACAAGAGAGCAAGCGAGAAAGTCAGATATGAGAGCGAGCGAGCCAGACATGAGAGTAAGCGAGCGAGCCAGATATGAGAGCGAGCGAGCCAGATAAGAGAGGAAGCCAGACAAGAGAGCAAGCGAGCGAGCCAGATATGCTAGCGAGCAAGCCAGATAACAGAGCGAGCCAGACAAGAGAGCAAGCGAGCGAGCCAGATATGAGATCAAGCGAGCAAGCCAGATGTGAGAGCCAGACAGATAAGAGAGCAAGCCAGACAAGAGAGGAAGCGAGCGAGCCAGATATGCTAGCGAGCAAGCCAGATAAGAGAGCTAGCCAGACAAGAGAGCAAGCGAGCGAGCCAGATATGAGAGCAAGCGAGCGAGCCAGATGTGAGAGTGAGCGAGCAAGATGTGCGAGCGAGCAAGATAAGAGAGCGAGCCAGACAAGAGAGCAAGCGATCGAGCCAGATATGAGAGAAAGCGAGCAAGCCAGATATGAGAGTTAGCCACATAAGAGAGCGAACCAGACAAGAGAGCAAGCGAGAAAGTCAGATATGAGAGCGAGCGAGCCAGACATGAGAGCAAGCGAGCGAGCCAGATATGAGAGCGAGCGAGCCAGATAAGAGAGCAAGCCAGACAAGAGAGCAAGCGAGCGAGCCAGATATGCTAGCGAGCAAGCCAGATAAGAGAGCGAGCGAGCGAGCTAGATATGAGAGCAAGCGAGCGAGCCAGATGTGAGAGCGAGACAGATAAGAGAGCAGCGAGCGAGCCAGGCCAGATATGAGAGCAAGCGAGCAAGCCAGATGTGAGAGAGAGCGAGGCAGATAAGAGAGCGAGCCAGACAATTAAGCAAGCGAGCGAGCCAGATATGAGAGCAAGCGAGCGATCCAGATATGAGAGCGAGCCAGACATGAGAGCGAGCGAGCCAGATATGAGAGCAAGCGAGCGAGCCAGATATGAGAGCAAGCGAGCCAGCCAGATAAGAGAGCGAGCGAGCCAGATAAGAGTGAGCAAGACAAGAGAGCAAGCGAGCTAGCCAGATATGATAGCGAGCCAGACAAGAGAGCAAGCGAGCGAGCCAGATATGAGAGCAAGCGAGCGAGCCAGATATGAGAGCAAGCGAGCGAGCCAGAAATGAGAGCAAGCGAGCCAGCCAGAAATGAGAGCAAGTGAGCCAGCCAGATGTGAGAGCGAGCGAGCCAGATATGCGAGCGAGCCAGATAAGAGAGCGAGCCAGACAAGAGAGCAAGCGAGAAAGCCAGATATGAGAGCAAGCGAGCCAGACATGAGAGCAAGCGAGCGAGCCAGATATGAGACCGAGCGAGCCAGATAAGAGAGCAAGCCAGACAAGAGAGCAAGCGTGCGAGCCAGATATGCTAGCGAGCAAGCCAGATAAGAGAGCGAGCCAGACAAGAGAGCAAGCGAGCGAGCCAGATATGAGAGTAAGCGAGCCAGCCAGATATGAGAGCAAGCAAGCCAGATAAGAGAGCGAGCAAGACAAGAGAGCGAGAGAGCGAGCCAGATATGAGAGCAAGCGAGCCAGCTCGATGTGAGAGCGAGCGAGCCAGATATGCGAGCGAGCCAGATAAGAGAGCGAGCCAGACAAGAGAGCAAGCGAGCGAGCCAGATATGAGAGCAAGCGAGCGAGCCAGATATGAGAGCAAGCAAGCCAGCCAGATGTGAGAGCGAGCCAGATATGCGAGCGAGCCAAATAAGAGAGCGAGCCAGACAAGAGAGCAAGCGAGCGAGCCAGATATGCGAGCAAGCCAGATATGAGAGCGAGCCAGACAAGAGAGCAGCGAGCGAGCCAGATATGAGAGCAAGCGAGCAAGCCAGATGTGAGAGAGAGCGAGGCAGATAAGAGAGCGAGCCAGACAATTAAGCAAGCGAGCGAGCCAGATATGAGAGCAAGCGAGCGATCCAGATATGAGAGCGAGCCAGACATGAGAGCAAGCGAGCGAGCCAGATATGAGAGCAAGCGAGCTAGCCAGATATGAGAGCAATCGAGCCAGCCAGATATGAGAGCGAGCGAGCCAGATAAGAGAGCGAGCAAGACAAGAGAGCAAGCGAGCTAGCAAGATATGAGAGCGAGCCTGACAAGAGAGCAAGCGAGCGTGCCAGATATGAGAGCAAGCGAGCGAGCCAGATATGAGAGCAAGCGAGCGAGCCAGAAATGAGAGCAAGCGAGCCAGCCAGAAATGAGAGCAAGCGAGCCAGCCAGATGTGAGAGCGAGCTAGCCAGATATGCGAGCGAGCCAGATAAGAGAGCGAGCCAGACAAGAGAGCAAGCGAGAAAAACAGATATGAGAGCAAGCGAGCCAGACATGAGAGCAAGCGAGCGAGCCAGATATGAGAGCGAGCGAGCCAGATAAGAGAGCAAGCCAGACAAGAGAGCAAGCGCGCAAGCCAAATATTCTAGCGAGCAAGCCAGATAAGAGAGCGAGCCAGACAAGAGAGCAAGCGATCGAGCCAGATATGAGAGCAAGCGAGCCAGCCAGATATGAGAGCGAGCGAGCCAGATAAGAGAGCGAGCAAGACAAGAGAGCAAGTGAGCGAGCCAGATATGAGAGCGAGCGAGCCAGATATGAGAGCAAGCGAGCCAGCCAGATGTGAGAGCGAGCGAGCCAGATATGCGAGCGAGCCAGACAAGAAAGCAAGCGAGCGAGCCAGATATGAGAGCGAGCCAGATAAGAGAGCGAACCAGACAAGAGAGCAAGAGAGAAAGCCAGATATGAGAGCGAGCGAGCCAGACATGAGAGCAAGCGAGCGAGCCAGATATGAGAGCGAGCGAGCCAGACATGAGAGCAAGCGAGCGAGCCAGATATGAGAGCGAGCGAGCCAGATAAGAGAGCAAGCCAGACAAGAGAGCAAGCGAGCGTGCCAGATATGAGAGCAAGCGAGCGAGCCAGATATGAGAGCAAGCGAGCGAGCCAGAAATGAGAGCAAGCGAGCCAGCCAGAAATGAGAGCAAGCGAGCCAGCCAGATGTGAGAGCGAGCCAGCCAGATATGCGAGCGAGCCAGATAAGACAGCGAGCCAGACAAGAGAGCAAGCGAGAAAGACAGATATGAGAGCAAGCGAGCCAGACATGAGAGCAAGCGAGCGAGCCAGATATGAGAGCGAGCGAGCCAGATAAGAGAGCAAGCCAGACAAGAGAGCAAGCGCGCGAGCCAGATATTCTAGCGAGCAAGCCAGATAAGAGAGCGAGCCAGACAAGAGAGCAAGCGAGCGAGCCAGATAGGAGAGCAAGCGAGCCAGCCAGATATGAGAGCGGGCGAGCCAGATAAGAGAGCGAGCAAGACAAGAGAGCAAGCGAGCGAGCCAGATATGAGAGCGAGCGAGCCAGATATGAGAGCAAGCGAGCCAGCCAGATGTGAGAGCGAGCGAGCCAGATATGCGAGCGAGCCAGACAAGAAAGCAAGCGAACGAGCCAGATATGAGAGCAAGCGAGCAAGCCAGATATGAGAGCGAGCCAGATAAGAGAGCGAACCAGACAAGAGAGCAAGCGAGAAAGCCAGATATGAGAGCGAGCGAGCCAGACATGAGAGCAAGCGAGCGAGCCAGATATGAGAGCGAGCGAGCCAGACATGAGAGCAAGCGAGCGAGCCAGATATGAGAGCGAGCGAGCCAGATAAGAGAGGAAGCCAGACAAGAGAGCAAGCGAGCGAGCCAGATATGCTAGCGAGCAAGCCAGATAAGAGAGCGAGCCAGACAAGAGAGCAAGCGAGCGAGCCAGATATGAGAGCAAGCGAGCAAGCCAGATGTGAGAGCGAGACAAATAAGAGAGCAAGTCAGACAAGAGAGCAAGCGAGCGAGCCAGATATGAGAGCAAGCGAGCAAGCCAGATATGAGAGCGAACCAGATAAGAGAGCGAACCAGACAAGAGAGCAAGCGAGAAAGTCAGATATGAGAGCGAGCGAGCCAGACATGAGAGTAAGCGAGCGAGCCAGATATGAGAGCGAGCGAGCCAGATAAGAGAGGAAGCCAGACAAGAGAGCAAGCGAGCGAGCCAGATATGCTAGCGAGCAAGCCAGATAACAGAGCGAGCCAGACAAGAGAGCAAGCGAGCGAGCCAGATATGAGATCAAGCGAGCAAGCCAGATGTGAGAGCCAGACAGATAAGAGAGCAAGCCAGACAAGAGAGGAAGCGAGCGAGCCAGATATGCTAGCGAGCAAGCCAGATAAGAGAGCTAGCCAGACAAGAGAGCAAGCGAGCGAGCCAGATATGAGAGCAAGCGAGCGAGCCAGATGTGAGAGTGAGCGAGCAAGATGTGCGAGCGAGCAAGATAAGAGAGCGAGCCAGACAAGAGAGCAAGCGATCGAGCCAGATATGAGAGAAAGCGAGCAAGCCAGATATGAGAGTTAGCCACATAAGAGAGCGAACCAGACAAGAGAGCAAGCGAGAAAGTCAGATATGAGAGCGAGCGAGCCAGACATGAGAGCAAGCGAGCGAGCCAGATATGAGAGCGAGCGAGCCAGATAAGAGAGCAAGCCAGACAAGAGAGCAAGCGAGCGAGCCAGATATGCTAGCGAGCAAGCCAGATAAGAGAGCGAGCGAGCGAGCTAGATATGAGAGCAAGCGAGCGAGCCAGATGTGAGAGCGAGACAGATAAGAGAGCAGCGAGCGAGCCAGGCCAGATATGAGAGCAAGCGAGCAAGCCAGATGTGAGAGAGAGCGAGGCAGATAAGAGAGCGAGCCAGACAATTAAGCAAGCGAGCGAGCCAGATATGAGAGCAAGCGAGCGATCCAGATATGAGAGCGAGCCAGACATGAGAGCGAGCCAGATATGAGAGCAAGCGAGCGAGCCAGATATGAGAGCAAGCGAGCCAGCCAGATAAGAGAGCGAGCGAGCCAGATAAGAGTGAGCAAGACAAGAGAGCAAGCGAGCTAGCCAGATATGATAGCGAGCCAGACAAGAGAGCAAGCGAGCGAGCCAGATATGAGAGCAAGCGAGCGAGCCAGATATGAGAGCAAGCGAGCGAGCCAGAAATGAGAGCAAGCGAGCCAGCCAGAAATGAGAGCAAGTGAGCCAGCCAGATGTGAGAGCGAGCGAGCCAGATATGCGAGCGAGCCAGATAAGAGAGCGAGCCAGACAAGAGAGCAAGCGAGAAAGCCAGATATGAGAGCAAGCGAGCCAGACATGAGAGCAAGCGAGCGAGCCAGATATGAGACCGAGCGAGCCAGATAAGAGAGCAAGCCAGACAAGAGAGCAAGCGTGCGAGCCAGATATGCTAGCGAGCAAGCCAGATAAGAGAGCGAGCCAGACAAGAGAGCAAGCGAGCGAGCCAGATATGAGAGTAAGCGAGCCAGCCAGATATGAGAGCAAGCAAGCCAGATAAGAGAGCGAGCAAGACAAGAGAGCGAGCGAACTATCCAGATATGAGAGCAAGCGAGCGAGCCAGATTTGAGAGCGAGCGAGAAAGATATGCGAGCGAGCCAGATAAGAGAGCGAGCCAGACAAGAGAGCAAGCGAGCGAGCCAGATATGAGAGCAAGCGAGCGAGCCGGATATGAGAGCAAGCGAGCAAGCCAGACATGAGAGCAAGCGAGTGAGCCAGATTTGAGAGCGAGCGAGCCAGATTTGACAGCGAGCGAGCCAGATATGTGAGCGAGCCATAAAAGAGAGCGAGGCAGACAAGAGAGAAAGCGAGCGAGCCAGATATGAGAGCAAGCTAGCAAGCCAGATATGAGAGCGAGCCAGATAAGAGAGCGAGCCAGACAAGAGAGCAAGCGAGCGAGCCAGATATGAGAGCAAGCGAGCCAGCTCGATGTGAGAGCGAGCGAGCCAGATATGCGAGCGAGCCAGATAAGAGAGCGAGCCAGACAAGAGAGCAAGCGAGCGAGCCAGATATGAGAGCAAGCGAACGAGCCAGATATGAGAGCAAGCAAGCCAGCCATATGTGAGAGCGAGCGAGCCAGATATGCGAGCGAGCCAAATAAGAGAGCGAGCCAGACAAGAGAGCAAGCGAGCGAGCCAGATATGAGAGCAAGCGAGCAAGCAAGATGTGAGAGAGAGCGAGGCAGATAAGAGAGCGAGCCAGACAATTAAGCAAGCGAGCGAGCCAGATATGAGAGCAAGCGAGCGATCCAGATATGAGAGCGAGCCAAACATGAGAGCAAGCGAGCGAGCCAGATATGAGAGCAAGCGAGCTAGCCAGATATGAGAGCAATCGAGCCAGCCAGATATGAGAGCGAGCGAGCCAGATAAGAGAGCGAGCAAGACAAGAGAGCAAGCGAGCTAGCAAGATATGAGAGCGAGCCTGACAAGAGAGCAAGCGAGCGTGCCAGATATGAGAGCAAGCGAGCGAGCCAGATATGAGAGCAAGCGAGCGAGCCAGAAATGAGAGCAAGCGAGCCAGCCAGAAATGAGAGCAAGCGAGCCAGCCAGATGTGAGAGCGAGCTAGCCAGATATGCGAGCGAGCCAGATAAGAGAGCGAGCCAGACAAGAGAGCAAGCGAGAAAGACAGATATGAGAGCAAGCGAGCCAGACATGAGAGCAAGCGAGCGA